>NC_047651.1:20628344-20783994 GCF_902201215.1 Prunus dulcis | reverse complement strand
TAATTCAAAAAGGCTAGATGTTACTCAATTACATGTATTGAATTAAAGAAGTGGGCCAAAAAACAAAAGCAAAGAAAGTAATTATATGTTTATTAAAAAGGATTATATTTACTTTTTTTATTTTTTAAAAAGCATTACGAATACGTACAAACATGTACAATATGACTATTGTACGTTTGCTTTTTAAAAAAAGGAGATGCATATAGAACACGAATGTATTATTGGAAACTACGAACGTACACACACACACATATACATATACGTATACATACATATATATATATATATATATATATTACGACTAATTAAAATAATTAAAAAAGAATAAGATATTACTTAATTACATATATTAAATTAAGGAAGTTGGCCAAAATAAAAAGTAAAGAAACTAATTTTATATTTTAAAATTTTATACTTTTCAAAAAAAAAAACACATGAAGACTTCTCCCGACGAAATTTCGTCGGCAAAGATCTATGCCGACAAAATTTGCGGGATTAGGTTTCCCCCGACGAAAATATCTTTGCCGACGAAATTTCGTCGGGAGAAGTCTTATTTTTAAAAAATAAATATAAACTTAGGATGTTTAGGTTAATTAATTTTTTAAACTTTTATTTTATTAACTACATAATATATTTGGAGATTTAATTAGTTGAATTAGCAATTATATTTTAATTATTATTTATTTAATGACTGATTATGATTAAATATTTAATTAACTTCATGAATTATATTACTTAATGAATAGTGATTCAATTTCTCTTTTTCTTTTTCTCCTTTAATATTCACTAAGTTAATTACTAATCAAAGTAATTGAAAAGGTGAAATACATACTATGCTACTTAAAGGGTGTAGCCAAACTTTTCATAAAAATTTAAATTCTAAAAAAAAATTAAAAAAAAATTAAAAAAATTTTAAAAACTGAGAATAGCCGTGCGGCTATACTATTTTTAATATAAAAAGGAGGACCCCCAACGTTTAGGCGCCACGTGTCCACTTTATAAATAAAAAAAATAAAAAACTGGGTATAGCCGTGCTGCTATACTATTTTTAATATAAAAAGGAGGACCCCCAACGATTAGGGGCCACGTGTCCACATTTTTTTAAAAAAACACCGAGTATAGCCGTGCGGCTATACTTTTTTTTGTTTAAAAAAAAAGAGCCTCCAGTGACAAGGCGCCACGTGTCACAAAACAGTACAGCCGCGCGGCTGTACTATTTTTCAAAATCCCAAAAGGTATAGCCGGCTGGCTAGACTATTTTTCAAAAAAAAAAATAGTACACCCGCACGGCTATACTATGTAAATAGAATTTAATTATTTTGTGGACTTTTTCTATAATTTTTTAATACTAATTAAAAATTACTAATTAAAGTAATTCAAAAAGGCTAAGATATTACTCAATTACATGTATTGAATTAAAGAAGTGGGCCAAAAAACAAAAGCAAAGAAAGTAAATATATGTATATTAAAAAGGATTAAATTTAATTTTTTTTATTTTTTAAAAAGCATTACGAATACGTACAAACATGTACAATACGACTATTGTACGTTTGCTTTTTAAAAAAAAGGAGATGCATATAGAACACGAATGTATTATTGGAAACTACGTACGTACACACACACACATATACATATACGTATACATACATATATATATATATATATATATTACGACTAATAAAAGTAATTAAAAAAGAATAAGATATTACTTAATTACATATATTAAATGAAGGAAGTTGGCCAAAAGAAAAAGTAAAGAAGCTAATTTTATATTTTAAAATTTTATACTTTTCAACCAAAAAAAAAAAAAAAACGATGAACACTTCTCCCGACGAAATCTCGTCGGCAAAGATCTATGCCGACAAAATTTGCCGGATTAGGTTTCCCCGACGAAAATATCTTTGCCGACGACATTTCGTCGGGAGAGGTCTTATTTTTAAAAAATAAATATAAACTTAGGATGTTTAGGTTAATTAATTTTTAAACTTTTTATTTTTATTAGCTACATAATATATTTAGAGATTTAATTAGTTGAATTAGTAATTATATTTTAATTATTATTTATTTAATGACTGATTATGATTAAATATTTAATTCACTTCATGAATTATATTACTTAATGAATAGTAATTCAATTTCTCTTTTTCTTTTTCTCCTTTAATATTCACTAAGTTAATTACTAATCAAAGTAATGAAAAAAGTGAAATACATACTATGCTACTTAAAGGGTGTAGCCAAACTTTTCATAAAAATTTAAATTCTAAAAAAAAAAAAATTAAAGAAAATTAAAAAACTGAGTACAGCCGTGTGGCTATACTATTTTTAATATAAAAAGGAGGACCCCAACGTTTAGGCGCCACGTGTCTACTTTTTTAATAAAAAAAATAAAAAAACTGAGTATAGCCGTGCGGCTGTACTATTTTTTAATATAAAAAGGAGGACCCCAACGTCTAGGCGCCACGTGTCCACATTTTAAAAAAAAACAGAGTATAGCCGCGCGGCTGTACTTTTTTTATTTTAAAAAAAAAGAGCCTCCAGCAACTAGGCGCCACGTGTCCCAAAACAGTACAGCCGTGCGGCTGTATCATTTTTCTAAATCCCAAAAGGTATAACCGAGCGGCTAGACTATTTTTCAAAAAGAAAAATAGTACAGCCGCCCGGCTATACTATGTAAATAGAATTTAATTATTTTGTGGACTTTTTCTATAATTTTTTTAATACTAATTAATAATTACTAATTAAAGTAATTCAAAAGGCTAAGATGTTACTCAATTACATGTATTGAATTAAAGAAGTGGGCCAAAAAACAAAAGCAAAGAAAGTAATTATATGTTTATTAAAAGGATTAAATTTATTTTTTTATTTTTTAAAAAGTATTACAAATACATTACAAACATGTACAATCACGACTATTAATGCGATTGCTTTTTTAAAAAAAGGAGATGCATATAGAACACCTACGAATGTATTATTGGAAACTTCGATGTACACACACACACACACACATACATATACATATACATATATATATATATATATATATATATACGACTAATTAAAGTAATTAAAAAAAGAATAAGATATTACTTAATTACATATATTAAATTAAGGAAGTTGGCCAAAATAAAAGTAAAAAAAATAATTTTATATTTTAAAAATTTTTATTTTTAAAAAAAAAAAAAAAAAAAAAACACATGAACACTTCTCCCGACGAAATTTCGTCGGCAAAGATCTATGCCGACAAAATTTGCCGGATTAGGTTTCCCCGACGAAAATATCTTTGCCGACGACATTTCGTCGGGAGAGGTCTTATTTTTAAAAAATAAATATAAACTTAGGATGTTTAGGTTAATTAATTTTTTAAACTTTTATTTTATTAACTACATAATATATTTGGAGATTTAATTAGTTGAATTAGCAATTATATTTTAATTATTATTTATTTAATGACTGATTATGATTAAATATTTTAATTAACTTCATGAATTAGATTACTTAATGAATAGTAATTCAATTTCTTTTTTTCTTTTTCTCCTTTAATATTCACTAAGTTAATTACTAATCAAAGTAATTAAAAAAGTGAAATACATACTATGCTACTTAAAGGGTGTAGCCAAACTTTTCATAAAAATTTAAATTCTTAAAAAAATTAAAAAAATTAAAGAAAAATTAAAAAACTGAGTATAGCCGTGCGGCTATACTATTTTTTAAAATAAAAAGGAGGACCCCCAACGTTTAGGCGGCACGTGTCTACTTTTTAATGAAAAAAATAAAAAACTGAGTACAGCCGTGCGGCTATACTATTTTTAATATAAAAAGGAGGACCCCAACGATTTGGCGCCACGTGTCCACATTTTTTAAAAAAAAAGAGTATAGCCGTGCGGCTGTACTTTTTTTTGGTTTAAAAAAAAGAGCCTCCAACAACTTGGCGCGACGTGTCCCAAAACAGTATAGCCGCGCGGCTGTGCTATTTTTCTAAATCTCAAAAGGTATAGCCGGCCGGCTAGACTGTTTTTCAAAAAGAAAAATAGTACAGCCGCACGGCTATACTATGTAAATAGAATTTAATTATTTTGTGGACTTTTTTTATAATTTTTTTAATACTAATTAATAATTACTAATTAAAGTAATTCAAAAAGGCTAAGATGTTACTCAATTACATGTATTGAATTAAAGAAGTGGGCCAAAAACAAAAAGCAAAGAAAGTAATTATATGTTTATTAAAAGGATTAAATTTATTTTTTTTTTTTTTAAAAGTATTACAAATCGTTACAAACATGTACACTATCAATCGACTATTATCGATTGCGTTTTTTAAAAAAAAGGAGATGCATATAGAAATTTCAGAATGTATTATTGGAAACTCGATGCGTACACACACACACACATATACATATACATATACATATATATATATATATATATACGACTAATTAAAGTAATTAAAAAAAGAATAAGATATTACTTAATTACATATAATAAATTAAGGAAGTTGGCCAAAATAAAAAGTAAAGAAACTAATTTTATATTTTAAAATTTTATACTTTTCAAAAAAAAAAACACATGAACACTTCTCCCGACGAAATTTCGTAGGAAAAGATCTATGCCGACAAAATTTGCCGGATTAGGTTTCCCCCGACGAAAATATCTTTGCCGACGAAATTTCGTCGGGAGAGGTCTTTTTTTTAAAAAATAAATATAAACTTAGGATGTTTAGGTTAATTAATTTTTTAAACTTTTATTTTTATTAACTACATAATATATTTGGAGATTTAATTAGTTGAATTAGCAATTATATATTAATTATTATTTATTTAATGACTGATTATGATTAAATATTTAATTAACTTCATGAATTATATTACTTAATGAATAGTAATTCAATTTCTCTTCTTCTTTTTCTCCTTTAATATTCACTAAGTTAATTACTAATCAAAGTAATTGAAAAAGTGAAATACATACTATGCTACTTAAAGGGTGTAGCCAAACTTTTCAAAAAAAATTAAATTAAAAAAAAAATTAAAAAAATTAAAAAAAAAAAATTAAAAACTGAGTATAGCCGTGCGGCTATACTATTTTTAATATAAAAAGGAGGACCCCCAACTTTTAGGCGCCGCGTGTCTACTACTTTTGAAATAAAAAAATTAAAAACTGGGTATAGCCGTTCGGCTATACTATTTTTAATATAAAAAGGAGGACCCCCAACGATTAGGGGCCACGTGTCCACATTTTTTAAAAAAAACACCGAGTATAGCCGCGCGGCTATACTTTTTTTTGTTTTAAAAAAAAGAGCCTCCAGTGACAAGGCGCCACGTGTCAAAAACAGTACAGCCGCGCGGCTGTACTATTTTTCAAAATCCCAAAAGGTATAGCCGGCTGGCTAGACTATTTTTCAAAAAAAAAAATAGTACAGCCGCACGGCTATACTATGTAAATAGAATTTAATTATTTTGTGGACTTTTTCTATAATTTTTTTTAATACTAATTAATAATTACTAATTAAAGTAATTCAAAAAGGCTAAGATGTTACTCAATTACATGTATTGAATTAAAGAAGTGGGCAAAAAAACAAAAGCAAAGAAAGTAATTATATGTTTATTAAAAAGGATTAAATTTATTTTTTTATTTTTTAAAAAGTATTACAAATACGTACAAACATGTACAATAAGACTATTGTACGATTGCTTTTTAAAAAAAGGAGATGCATATAGAACACGAATGTATTATTGGAAACTACGTACGTACACACACACACACATATAAATATACATATACATATATATATATATATATATTACGACTAATTAAAGTAATTAAAAAAGAATAAGATATTACTTAATTACATATATTAAATTAAGGAAGTTGGCCAAAATAAAAAGTAAAGAAACTAATTTTATATTTTAAATTTTTATACTTTTCAAAAAAAAAAACACATGAACACTTCTCCCGACGAAATTTCGTCGGCAAAGATATATGCCGACAAAATTTGCCGGATTAGGTTTCCCCCGACGAAAATATCTTTGCCGGCGAAATTTCGTCGGGAAAGGTCTTATTTTTAAAAAATAAATATAAACTTAGGATGTTTAGGTTAATTAATTTTTTAAACTTTTATTTTATTAACTACATAATATATTTGGAGATTTAATTAGTTGAATTAGCAATTATATTTTAATTATTATTTATTTAATGACTGATTATGATTAAATATTTAATTAACTTCATGAATTATATTACTTAATGAATAGTAATTCAATTTCTCTTTTTCTTTTTCTCCTTTAATATTCACTAAGTTAATTACTAATCAAAGTAATTAAAAAAGTGAAATACATACTATGCTACTTAAAGGGTGTAGCCAAACTTTTCAAAAAAATTTAAATTAAAAAAAAAAATTAAAAAAAAAAAAAAAAAAAATTAAAAACTGAGTATAGCGGCTATATAGTATTTTTAATATAAAAAGGAGGACCCCCAACTTTTAGGCGCCACGTGTCTACTTTTGAAATTAAAAAAATTAAAAACTGGGTATAGCCGTGCGGCTATACTATTTTTAATATAAAAAGGAGGACCCCCAACGTTTAGGTGACACGTGTCCACATTTCTTTAAAAAAACACAGAGTATAGCCGTGCGGCTATACATTTTTTGGTTTTAAAAAAAAGAGCCTCCATTGACAAGGCGCCACGTGTCCGAAAACTGTACAGCCGTGCGGCTGTACTATTTTTCAAAATCCCAAAAGGTATAGCCGGCTGGCTAGACTATTTTTCAAAAAAAAAAATAGTACAGCCGCACGGCTATACTATGTAAATAGAATTTAATTATTTTGTGGACTTTTTCTATAATTTTTTTTAATACTAATTAATAATTACTAATTAAACTAATTCAAAAAGGCTAAGATGTTACTCAATCACATGTATTGAATTAAACAAGTGGGCCAAAAAACAAAAGCAAAGAAAGTAATTATATGTTTATTAAAAAGGATTAAATTTAATTTTTTATTTTTTAAAAAGCATTACGAATACATACAAACATGTACAATACGACTATTGTACGTTTGCTTTTTAAAAAAAGGAGATGCGTATAGAACACGAATGTATTATTGGAAACTACGTACGTACACACACACACATATACATATACATATACATACATATATATATATATATATATATATTACGACTAATTAAAGTAATTAAAAAAGAATAAGATATTACTTAATTACATATATTAAATTAAGGAAGTTGGCCAAAATAAAAAGTAAAGAAACTATTTTTATATTTTAAAATTTTATACTTTTCAAAAAAAAAAACACATGAACACTTCTCCCGACGAAATTTCGTCGGCAAAGATCTATGCCCACAAAATTTGCCGGATTAGGTTTCCCCCGACGAAAATATCTTTGCCGACGAAATTTTGTCGGGAGAGGTCTTATTTTTAAAAAATAAATATAAACTTAGGATGTTTAGGTTAATTAATTATTTAAACTTTTATTTTTATTAACTACATAATATATTTGGAGATTTAATTAGTTGAATTAGCAATTATATTTTAATTATTATGTATTTAATGACTGATTATGATTAAATATTTAATTAACTTCATGAATTATATTACTTAATGAATAGTAATTCAATTTCTCTTTTTCTTTTTCTCCTTTAATATTCACCAAGTTAATTACTAATCAAAGTAATTAAAAAAGTGAAATACATACTATGCTACTTAAAGGGTGAAGCCAAACTTTTCAAAAAAATTTAAATTCTAAAAAAAATTTAAAAAAAATTAAAAACTGAGTATAGCCGTGCGGCTATACTATTTTTAATATAAAAAGGAGGACCCCCAACTTTTAGGCGCCACGTGTCTACTTTTTTAATTAAAAAAATAAAAACTGAGTATAGCCGTGCGGCTATACTATTTTTAATATAAAAAGGAGGACCCAACGTTTAGGCGCCACGTGTCCACATTTTTAAAAAAAAACAGAGTATAGCCGTGCGGCTGTACTTTTTTTGTTTTAAAAAAAAAAGAGCCTCCAACAACTAGGCGCCACGTGTCCCAAAACAGTACAGCCGTGCGGCTGTACTATTTTTTCAAAATCCCAAAGGGTATAGCCTGCCGGCTGGACTGTTTTTCAAAAAGAAAAACAGTACAGCCGCACGGCTATACTATGTAAATAGAATTTAATTATTTTGTGGACTTTTTTTATAATTTTTTTAATACTAATTAATAATTACTAATTAAAGTAATTCAAAAAGGCTAAGATGTTACTCAATTACATGTATTGAATTAAAGAAGTGGGCCAAAAAAAAAAAGCAAAGAAAGTAATTATATGTTTATTAAAAAGGATTATATTTAATTTTTTTATTTTTTAAAAAGCATTACAAATACGTACAAACATGTACAATACGACTATTGTACGTTTGCTTTTTTAAAAAAGGAGATGCATATAGAACACGAATGTATTATTGGAAACTACGTACGTACACACACACACACATATACATATACATATATATATATATATATATATATACGACTAATTAAAGTAATTAAAAAAGAATAAGATATTACTTAATTACATATATTAAATTAAGGAAGTTGGCCAAAATAAAAAGTAAAGAAACTAATTTTATATTTTAAAATTTTATACTTTTCAAAAAAAAAAAAACATGAACACTTCTCCCGACGAAATTTCGTCGGCAAAGATCTATGCCGACAAAATTTGCCGGATTAGGTTTCCCCCGACGAAAATATCTTTGCCGACGAAATTTCGTCGTGAGAGGTCTTATTTTTAAAAAAATAAATATAAACTTAGGATGTTTAGGTTAATTAATTTTTAAACTTTTATTTTTATTAACTACATAATATATTTGGAGATTTAATTAGTTGAATTAGCAATTATATTTTAATTATTATTTACTTAATGACTGATTATGATTAAATATTTAATTAACTTCATGAATTATATTACTTAATGAATAGTAATTCAATTTCTCTTTTTTTTTTCTCCTTTAATATTCACTAAGTTAATTACTAATCAAAGTAATTAAAAAAGTGAAATACATACTATGCTACTTAAAGGGTGAAGCCAAACTTTTCAAAAAAATTTAAATTCTAAAAAAAATTAAAAAAAAATTAAAAACTGAGTATAGCCGTGCGGCTATACTATTTTTAATATAAAAACGAGGACCCCCAACGTTTAGGCGCCACGTGTCTACTTTTTAAATAAAAAAATTAAAAACTGGGTATAGCCGTGCGGCTATACTATTTTTAATATAAAAAGGAGGACCCCCAACGTATTAGGCGCCACGTGTCCACATTTTTTAAAAAAAAACACAGAGTATAGCCGTGCGGCTGTACTTTTTTTTGTTTTAAAAAAAAGAGCCTCCAGTGACAAGGCGCCACGTGTCCCAAAACAGTACAGCCGTGCGGCTGTACTATTTTTTAAAATCCCAAAAGGTATAGCCGGCTGGCTAGACTATTTTTCAAAAAGAAAAATAGTACAGCCGCACGGCTGTACTATGTAAATAGAATTTAATTATTTGTGGACTTTTTCTATAATTTTTTTAATACTAATTAATAATTACTAATTAAAGTAATTCAAAAAGGCTAAGATGTTACTCAATTACATGTATTG
The DNA here is from genome assembly GCF_902201215.1 of Prunus dulcis. NCBI lineage: Eukaryota > Viridiplantae > Streptophyta > Magnoliopsida > Rosales > Rosaceae > Prunus > Prunus dulcis. The sequence goes on along the minus strand of NC_047651.1, from coordinate 20,774,371 downwards.
AATTAAAGAAGTGGGCCAAAAAACAAAAGCAAAGAAAGTAATTATATGTTTATTAAAAAGGATTAAATTTATTTTTTTTATTTTTTAAAAAGTATTACAAATACGTACAAACATGTACAATACGACTATTGTACGATTGCTTTTTTAAAAAAGGAGATGCATATAGAACACGAATGTATTATTGAAAACTATGTACGTACACACACACACATATACATATGCATATACATATATATATATACAGTCCCGATCTCTTGGACCACAGGAGTCCAAGAGATTGTGGTCACCCACCGTTGGATATTAATCCAATGGTTCAAAATGATATATATAAATGCAATATGACATAAATGATTATTACCCGATTCAAGTCAACCGTTGAATTTACATCCAACGGTGAGTGACCATAAATCTCTTGGGCTATAGGGGTCCAAGAGATCAGGACTGTATATATATATATATATATATATTACGACTAATTAAAGTAATTAAAAAAGAATAAGATATTACTTAATTACATATATTAAATTAAGGAAGTTGGCCAAAAGAAAAAGTAAAGAAACTAATTTTATATTTTAAAATTTTATACTTTTCAAAAAAAAAAAAAAAAACATGAACACTTCTCCCGACGAAATTTCGTCGGCAAAGATCTATGCCGACAAAATTTGCCGGATTAGGTTTCCCCCGACGAAAATATCTTTGCCGACGAAATTTCGTCGGGAGAGGTCTTATTTTTTAAAAATAAATATAAACTTAGGATGTTTAGGTTAATTAATTTTTAAAATTTTTATTTTTATTAACTACATAATATATTTGGAGATTTAATTAGTTGAATTAGCAATTATATTTTAATTATTATTCATTTAATGACGGATTATGATTAAATATTTTAATTAACTTCATGAAAAGGAGGACCCCAACGTTTAAGCGCCACGTGTCTACTTTTAAAAGAAAAAAAATAAAAAACACAGAGTATGGCCGTGCGGCTGTACTGTTTTTTATTTTAAAAAAAAGGAGCCTCCAGCGATTAGGCGCCACGTGTCCCAAAAAAGTATAGCCGCCGGCTAGACTATTTTTCAAAAGAAAAATATAGTACAGCCGCACGGCTATACTATGTAAATAGAAATGAATTATTTTGTGGTCTTTTTCTATAATTTTTTAATACTAATTAAAGTAATTCAAAAAGGCTAAGATGTTACTCAATTACATGTATTGAGTTCAAGAAGTGGGCCAAAAAACAAAAGCAAAGAAAGTAATTATATGTTTATTAAAAAGGATTAATTTTTTTTTTAAAAAACAGTATAGCCGAGTGGCTATACTATATCATTGGGTTTAGACATTACTTCGGTGATCTTTGAATCGTTTCAAAATCCAGCAACATACCATTTTTTGTGATTTCTTTCTATAAAAGAATCATATATATGGTCAAGAAAAGACTCACCCTTGCCATGGGCGATAGCGGCTATGTCTAAGGAGCTGCTTTCCCAGTTTATATATTTAAAAAAGGGCACCCAGCGCATAGGTGCCACATGTCGGAAAAGTGAGAAAAAAAAAAAGGAGAGAGAGGAAAGAATCGAGTATAGCCGTGCGGCTATACTGTTTGTTTTTGAAAAAATAGACAAGAATATAGTATAACCGGGCGGCTATACTATTTATATAAAGAGGCGCATAGGGCATAGGCGCCACGTGTACTATTTTTGTTCTAAATTTTTCCAAAAAAGGAGTATAGCCGCCCGGCTATATTATTTTTAAAAGACACTTAGGGGAAAACTGAGTATAGCCGGGCGGCTATACTTCCTAAAAAATATATATACTGTTTGTATTCAATAGTATGTGAGAATTTTGTGTGTCTTATTGAAATTGTTGTAAAAAAATAGGCGTATTAACGATGAGAAATACATGCGTACGTGTATAATACATGATCAAACGCGAATGCGCTAGAATCTTTATACGGGTAATAACTCTAGAAAAGTAAAATATGAGAAAGGGACAATAGATGCTCGAGTAATGGACTAATAGTAACGGATAGGGCTCTTGGGCGATGGAGAAATTCATTTAGGACACCCAAACGATTTCACCAAAGACTTAGTAAAATAGAAATTAATTATTTTGTGGACTTTTTCTATAAATGTTTTCATACTAATTAATAATTACTAATTAAAGTAATTCAAAAAGGCTAAGATGTTACTCAATTACATGTATTGAATTAAAGAAGTAGGCCAAAAAACAAAAGCAAAGAAACTAATTATATGTTTTTAAAATTTAAAAAAAGGAAAAACACTTGTCCCGACAAAAGTAGAGCCGGATGGCTATACTTTTTATATATTAAAAAAAGACGCCCAACGCATAAGTGCCATGTGTCGGAAAAGTAAAGCCAGGCGGTTTGGTAAAAAGCACGAGCATCTAACTGCACACTCACACTCCGCAAATCTTGATTGCCTACATAACATATAACTCATAATTTCTATTAGGGAGATTGGGATTTGTAGGGGAAGATGACGAGCCAAGCATGTGGTAAACATGTGCACAGAGACATTTCCGTCCAAATTTGAGGATTGAAAAGACAGTTGAAACTGGAAAATGATGGAGGGATGATGATATATTAGATGTGAAAGACAGGTGAATCTGTACATTTCATAAAAATAATGGCAAGCTTGTTGTGCAATGAAACTTTAATGCCCACAAAAATAATCATTATAATCTAACCATTTTTCCAAACAAACAACATAACTAACAATACAATATAAATACCCATTTTACATAACTCTGAAACCCCAATAGGATGCTATATAATTATAGATAAATGGGGGGCAGCTCCTGTTTTTTATTGCACATAGAAGTTTTTCCCTTTCAACTTTAAATTATATGCATCTACTTCCAGGACATGCAAAGAATGATTTGGCTTATCGAATGGAAAACTAACTTGTCTAAAGTGTATATGGTACAGAATTACGAATCATGCGGCTGCAGACTGTTTGTCTTCATGGTCTTCCAGATTCAAAGCCCGAAGCAGCTTTGGCCAGGATTCAGGAATCCCTCCAGGAAGATCAAACTCTAACAATTTTCCTCGACTGCAGTAGAACCCCTCCACAGGTTGACTCTGCAAGGACAACATGATATGTGACGCACAAATTACAAATTGAACCAAAATTAAAGACTGTTGTGTTACAAAAAGACTAATGACATAAATAAGTCTTGATTGGCCAGTGTCCAAATGTGAACTCATGACAACAAGGAGAAGGTCCATCTATTAGCCGATGCTGTTCCAATGGATCAATAATGACAAAGCAATCCGATGCTGTTCCAATGGATCAATAATGACAAAGTAATCTTCTCATGCATGGAGAAGATTGTTTTAGTAAGCATAGTTTTAATGCAAGAATTAATACAGTAACAAAGAGCATGCCAAGTAGAACAGTCTCTGAGGCATCAATCCTAAGCAGGAAGAATGGGGAGTATATTATGGGCGGCAGTGCTTCAGTCATATTATTATTAATATATTTCAAACTTAAAAATAAACTTCTGAACTATTTGGTTGACTTCTTAAAAAGGAGTGAAAATAGCATCCCAAGATGCTGAAACAATACCTTATCATTATATATCCGGAGTCTTTCCTTCACAACTTCTTCAGTGTCATCGGATCGTGTGATAAGCTTTGATGCACAATGTGGAGGGGGAAGAAGTGGAGCCATGTACATGCCAGGCTTCCCATCCTCGCCCTTAATGTCAATGCAGGCCACATTGTAATTCCCTCCACACTCACTACAAATCCTTCTTCCAAGGCACTTTGCAAGTAGAGCCTCTTCACGAAGCTTTAGGTTGACCACCAAGTCAATGTCTGTTACGCCCTCTAAAATTTCCTGTAAACCAAACAAAACTTAGAAGGCAAGTTATAACCACAGAGGTAAAATATATTTGAGAGGAGGGGAGGGAGAACGGTAGGGAAGCTGAATTAATGGGACATGAGAATATACTATTTTATCACACAATAAGCTCTGTTGCCAATTTAAGGGCACTAAGTCAATGCCTACTCTTCTTTGTGTAGCCACTGGAGCCATTATAAAAGAAAAGAAATTCAAGCTACTTGGTGAAGTGAGCATCCTTTAACATCAATTTCAAATTTTGGACTGTCCTCCGGAGGTCATAAAAACCTGGAAATTCCCACTAATTCAGGATTTTTGAAAAATTGCACAACATGGTAGATGTTCAGAGTCTAATAATCATACAGAATTTCAATGAACATAAGTCCCGAAGGGATGCAAATTTCTTATACAAATATGCTCAATGAACATCGCCTGCTCATGAATCTATATAACCCAAAACCAAGTGACTCCCATAAGCAAACATATTATCAAAGACAACACAGATGAATTCAGATTTTGCTGACCCAAACATTAAATTAAACCAAAGAAAAAAACATAAAGCAATAACCTTTGAAACCAAAAGAAGCAAGACAGAAGTACTGCTATGCTGGAATTTTGAGGCAGTAGAGTAATAAAATTGTGTGCCTTCAAAGACCATAAGTTTATTATTTATGTGCATACAACTACAAATTTAATTCCAAATACATTTTTTCATCTACACCTGCATGATCATATTGTCCCTATTTGCTATCTCCCAAGCAAGATCATCCAATGTATGTTTCAAGCAAAATTTTGATGGGAAAAAAAAAAAAAAAAAAGGTATTACCGCCTGACGAATAGTTCGAGGAAAACCGTCAAGAATGAAGCCAGTTTCACCCTTAGCTGCACTAGCTTCAAGACGCTTGGACAACAAGTTTATGATAATCTCATCCGAAACCAATTTTCCCTGGTTCACAACCTCTGCAAGCTGCAATTTTTTTGTTCGGGTTTTTCACAAATTGAAATTTTCTGAAAGAAAAAAGAAAAAAAATCAAAGAAAAAGGATAAAACCCTAAGGCCTAAGGGAAGGGGGACCTGAAGAGCGAAGGGACCAGAAGACGAGAGCTCGTCGCGAACGAGATCGCCGGTGGCGATGTGGGGGACGCCGAGGAGGGTGGAGAGGCGAGAGGCGTAGGTGCCTTTGCCGACGCCGGGGCAGCCGAGGAAGACCCACTGGACATTCCTGTCCTTAACGTCTCGCTGCAGAGGAAGAGAGTTTTGGGCGATGACAGAGGAAGACGCCTTGAGGTCAGTTTCGGAATTTAGAAAGGATGATGAACGGAAGCTCCGAACTGAGAAAGAGCTTGCTGCTCTTAATCTTAAAACGCGGTTCAAAACCGCCATGTGAGGAAGCAAAAGTCAAAATTTTTTTTTTTTTTTGGGAGCTGCAGAGAGAGAGAGAGAGAGAGAGAGAGAGAGAGAGAGGGGGGGGGAGAGGGGTTTTTATGTTTGGGGACAGGAGGACGGGAGTGTGAAATTCGATTCTGATTTTTACCTTTTTTGGATTTCTCCGGAAGCCAGGGAAGCAGGCGGTTTTTGGCGCTTAGAAATGTGCCCCGACACGTGTAATAAAATCCAGTGCTCTCCACAAATGTCAAAAGTACATAAATGTTTTTCTTTTCAGCTTTAATTTATTATTCCGTTTATTTTTGTTGGAATTTACTTGCTTTTCTTTGTCATCTGGATTTGACGAGCATGTCATATTTTCTTGTTTGATATCGCAAATGTGACATATTGCGTCATTGAGGAGTTTGGCTCCTGCAGATCTCGAAAAAGGCCTCTGGATTTGGCAATTCCATGAAATTTCATACCCTTCATTAGAATGAAAATTTGCAAGCAAAGATGCAGTTACTAATTTATAGATTTCAAAAAAGGGTCAAAAAGGAAATTACATCACGAAATAAACACTCGAACAAAGCACTAGATCAAATCGGAATACAGTAATAATCTTACATAACATCACTATGATTGAAGGATTAAACATATAAAATACAAATCAAATACACGTGCAGTTATACAAAGGTTGTCGTTGTTCGGCCTACATCTGATCAGACCTGCCCTCATCCTCACTAATTCCATCGCCTGCATGCCTGCAGCCAGATCAAGTAGACAGGGGTAAGAAAACAATGAACAGGAACTACAATCTCTGCTAGATTATGACTTCAAATGAACCTTTATCACAAGGTTTCAAAATGTTATACATAGTTTTGAAATGACAAAAGTGGGATCGACATGTCACAAGGAAAATGTAGCCATATATACTTCTCTTTTAATAAAAGCACCTATGAAAGAGACTTCTTGTAAATAGCCTTACTTTGATTTTTAACCTCATAGAAAATCCATCTCTCTCTAGCATTTTGCATCGCTGCAGTTTTCTTTGAAAGGAAAGCTTTTCCAAGTAAAGTGAATAAAACATAAAGGGGCTCAGAACATACCGCCACGATGTGGTTAGATTGCGAGCTTTTCTATCCAATTGAAGGTTTTCCATGGCACTTGAAGCTCGAATGACATCCTCTGGACTTTCATCACTATCATATCTCCAATTGTAGTCATCTTTCCTGTAGCTAGACATGGACGACCCACCTCTTCGATCTGAATGCTAGAATGTATCAGTTAAACAGAAACAAATGCAAGCAGATAAAGGACAGGGCATAAGAAATTGCTTTGTCACTCACCAGATGACTGGGAAGACGCACCAGGCCTATAATAAGCACACCAACAAACTAATATCAATTAAGAGTTTCAGAGAAAGGGAAAACGAGACAAAGTAAATACAAAATACTGAAGCAGTAATGTAGGCTCAGCACCTTCCTAGTGGAGGCAGCCCTCCAGCAACAGATGATGAAGAAGGTCTTCGCATGTTGCGTGAGTCTAAATTGGATAAGGACTCTGTTTCTGAAGTAGCTAGCCTCCTTCCAGTACCCCTTGCTTGTGATAAATTCTGTAGTAACAAGATTTAATGATAAGAAATCTGCTAAAGGATTAAATACAAACAAAAGATCAGCTAAAGAAATTTGTATTTTGCTTCATTCATTGTCAATCCAGCATTGTGTTTTGGCCAGGAAGTTTTTTACCCTGGTTAGTAGAACCTCAAAATTGTATACTAATCCCATCCTATGACTGATCAAGAGATCTATAACAAAGGGGAAAAAATGCCCATAGGTATAGGAGAGACTATGTCATGCAATCATGTGAACTAATCTATACTGTGTCCAGAAGAATTAATACAAATCAATTAGCAGCCTCGGTTTCGTGATAAAACATAACAATCAGGTAAATGTATCTTGAACCAAAGAAATTATTGCCATGTCAGACTACAGTCCTATTGCAAATTCTCATTTTAACTTGAAAATTATGTGCTTTAACTCAAAAAATATCAAACCTCAAATTTCAAAAATCCTTCAAGCACGTCCAAAAGCAAAGGACCACTATCCCCATTTCGGTTAAGATCATATCCATTCTTGCTACTAAAGTCCTTCAACTCAGCTTTCCAAGAATCCTTTTGCTGCGATTCAACAAAAGCAAAAGCAACAATCATTAGCATAAGATGAACAACACAAGACGCTCAAGACACTTTCTGCACTAAAATACTTGATTACCAAATTACACTCAGGCTGATACACTTTTAGCGTATGGTTTAGTTGCGCCCAGTCTAAGTATTCGCATACTAGTGCTGTAAGCAACCTTCCTACAATGAGCATGTGAAAGTGAAATTCAGCTTAAGAGCAGAAGCCAAGATGAAATTACTTTACTTGAACAAGGAGGAGCAAGGGATAAGTAAGAACCTGAAGGGGAAGCATGGAGCTGTTTAGCACGATCGTTGCAGCTACCAAGCAATGCCGGAGGCAAGCCTTCTTCTTTCTCGATGACCTTGTCCTCCTCTTCAATTGCCTCAAACACACTTGCTCTCAACTCAGCCTACCGCAACAGTAAAATCAGCCAACGACCCAGAAAAATCATTTCTCAAGAACAATAAGTTCGATCATGTACATCAAACTAATACTAAAATATCCAGAATTATCAATCAGCCCCTAATTTTGCACAATGGGGGATCGCGTTCAAAAACTCGAAGCTTCAAATTCCACTTAAGCAAAACAAAGGTACAAACATGAAATTAGAAAACCCTAAAAGTCAACTAAACTCAAGCAACATTTCAAGGATTAACCAGAGAAAAAAACCTCATTTTGGGTTCAAATCAGCTGTGAATGCATATTGAGGAGATCCAAATGATAAAGCATGGAAATGGGGAAAATATGGAGGGGTAAAAGGGGGAATTTGTACCCGGATCTTGGCCAGAACGCCCTTCTTCTCAAGGGTGCGAGTGACCAGAGTCTTGAGGTCCATCATCTCCCTCGTGTAGTCATCCATCTTTTAAGTTCTTCAGGATTTAGGGTTTTCAGAGTGAGAGGATGTGATTGGGATAGAGAGCTCACCCGCCCTCTCTTTCTCAAAGTTTTGAATTTCGCAGCTTTCTTCGATGCTTTGCTTCTGCAGAGAAAAGGAAAGGAAATTTGGCGAATTGAGAACAGTGGGTGTAATAATGGGTAATTGGATGAATGTGGGCTCCACTGGAGGGTGTAGACGTGCGGTTAGCCGGTAAATATCATCTGGGCTGACACTGTGAACTTTGTTTTGGGCCTTTAAATGATATTTTCTAGCCCATGAGTTTATGACCAGCTTTTTATATATGTATGTCTATCTCTCTTATCACGTGAAAATGTCAAATTAGTTATAGAAATCTTAATTGGCACAAACACTAAAAATAATAATGTTATTATCCGGTTTGTCTGGTGTTGTAGTTGATTAATATGAAGTGCCATGAATCCTAAGGATGTGAAGACGAGAAAGTAATTTGATTTACTAACCCCCATACATAATAATGGAGTACGTGCAGATTTAAGTCGCCTTATTGGGAGAGTTGTTTATAAGATTTTGATTGCTCGATAAGAGCTTGAGATTTGATATCAATTTAGATCTTTTGCAATTATCTATTGGAATTCAACTTTGCAGTGAATCAAAATCGATTGAACGTTTTGTGATTTGGTTAAGTCTATTATTATATGATATGGTGCAACCCATTTACTCACATTCGGGTTATATGAGCCACCTAAAGTGGGGAAGTTAGGGAATGGGCGTGGGTTATGATAGAGTCATCTCTTATTAGCCATCACCTAACTTCCCTACTCGAAGGTGTCATCTAAATGGAGAGTTGTTGTTATGATTTTTTTATAATTTTAGGTGGACTACCCGAAGTCTATATAACTTTCATAATCTTTTCAAGTGTAATTCAAGCCTCATAGGTGGAGGACTCACTACATTTTCCAATGCCCCCCATACAATCCAACAATCTTGTAACCATGCATAAGGAACCACAAGAATATACTCAATTTCTTAAAGAAATGGAGATTTATGAAAAAGAGATGTCCTTTATTTAAATATAAAATAAAATAAAATAAAATAACCATTCACAAACTTCTACAACTCAACTCAGCTTGGGAGAGAAGCAGAATTTATGCTTTTGTGCAAGAAAAGTTTCAAATTTTGACTAAAAATAAAATAATGAGACCTTCTGTTTCTCCCTCCAAAGTTTAAAAAGCAAAACCCAGAAAGAAAAGAAAAAGAAAAAGAAAGTAGTTATTGCAACGAATATCGTTCTCTCTCTCTCTCTCTCTCTCTCTCTCTTTATATTCATTCTCATTCATTTCCGAGAGATCTACGTCTTCGCTTCACTGCTTGCACTCTCTCCTCCTCCTTCTCCTCCGAGCTCACTCACCAGTTAGCCCTAAAAATCAATGGCGCCAATCGACCCTCACTCGTTTACCGAGTCGACTCACCCACTCGCCACCCACATCTCACTCTCTCTCTTCTTCGACTTCCCCTCCTCCACCATACACGCCTCCGCCCTCCTCACCCTCCCGGCCCCACACTCTGGCCCACTCTCCCTCGACGCGCGTGCACTCACCGTCCACTCCGTCCTCGACCCCCAATCCTCTGCTCCCCTCCCTTTCTCCCTTTCCTCTCCTGACCCAATCAAAGGCTGCCACCTCACCGTCTCCCTCTCCAACCACTCCTCTTTTCTCATCGTCTACTCCACTTCCCCTTCCTCCTCCGCCCTCCAGTGGCTCTCTCCTCCCCAGACCTTCAACAAAACGCTGCCGTTTGTCTACACACAATGCCAGGCCATCCACGCGCGCTCCGTCTTCCCATGCCAGGACACTCCGGCGGCGCGTGTGCGCTACGCGGCAAAGCTTAACGTCCCACGCCAGCTCTCCGCCGTCATGTCCGCTCGCCACGTGGACCGCCGTGACCCGATCGCCGGCGAGGGAGCCGCGCTGGTCTCCGCTGACGCACTGTGGTGCGCCGAGGGGAGAGTCGTCGAGGAGTTCGTGATGGAGCAACCAATCCCGCCGTACCTGTTCGCCTTCGCCGTCGGCGAGCTAGGATTTCGGGAGGGGGGACCGAGAACTAGGGTTTACTCGGAGGCGGTTCCGGCGGTGCTGGAATCGGCGGCGACTGAGTTCGCGAGCACCGAGGACATGATCAGGCAAGGGGAGTCCTTGTTTGGGCCGTATGAGTGGGAAAGGTTCGATCTCTTGGTGCTTCCGCCGAGCTTTCCGTACGGTGGTATGGAGAATCCAAGAATGACGTTCTTGACGCCGACGGTGCTCAAAGGCGACTCGAGCGGCGCGCAGGTGGTGGCGCACGAGCTGGCGCATAGCTGGACTGGGAACTTGATCACCAACAAGACTAATGAACATTTTTGGTTGAATGAGGTACTATCACATTATCTTTTTTTATCTCATATTCAAGTGGGTTGGTTTTATTCAGATTTTTGGTTCATGGTTGGTTTTGATCTTTTATATTGACAAGATTTATAGATATTGTTTGTTTTTGCCTTTATGATACTCGTTTTCTTCATTTGAACTTTAAATATAGACTTGTTAAATTTCTTGATAGATGTTGTTCATTTTTGGTTAATTTTTAGCATTTGTCTTGTTGAATTTTAAATATAGTCCAGCTTCTAGAAGCATAACACACTAGGGTATTTGTATAATATCTGGGCTAGGAGAATTTAAAGAATATATGGTAGGCTTAATTGTGGGTATGGTTGATTATGTTTGAGATTTGCAATGTGCATGCTGTTCCTTGAAGTGAGGTTAGCGCGTTAATCCTTATATATTGTTACAGGGTTTCACGACATATGCTGAGAGGAGAATTGTTGAGGCTGTGCAAGGCGAGGACAGAGCTGCATTAAACATTGGAATTGGTTGGCGGGGTTTGAATAAGGAAATGGAGAGGTTCAAGGATAACTTGGAGGTCACAAAGCTGAAAACCAACCAGGAAGGAGTTGACCCAGATGATGTGTATTCTGAAGTTCCATATGAAAAAGGTTTCCAGTTTCTATGGCGCATTGAACGCCAGGTAGGTTGATTATATGCTCTAACTTCTTTGCCTCATGATGTTGTGCTATAAAGAGGATTTGATTGTCACACGTTTACTTTGGAATGTTAAGGTTGGAAGGCCTGCATTTGATGAATTTCTCAAGAAATATATTGCCACCTTCAAGTTCCAGTCAATTGATACCGATACATTTCTCGATTTTCTGAAAGCAAACCTACCTGGAATAGAGAAAGAGGTTGACTTAATATTATGGACTGAGGGTACTGGTATCCCTCCGGATGCCTATGAACCAGTTTCCAGTATATATTCAAAGATTGTGTCAATGGCAAATGAATTTAAGCTTGGTAGGATGCCAAGGGAGGATGAAGTTGCTGATTGGCAAGGGCAGGAGTGGGAGCTCTACTTGGAGAACCTGCCCAAATCTATTGAAGCTTCACAGGTACTGTACTACTGTTGAGTTTCTTCTCTTCAAGTGATTTTCTATTACCAGGTGCTATGACTTGGATTTTATATCTGCCTTCAAATCACTTTTTGTAATTACTTTATTTCTTAGTTTGTATAAGTAACTTTTGCTTCAACGTCTAATTCATATTTAGTAGTAAACCTATGCTTTTCATATAAGTTAATACTTCTGTGGTTTTTCAATAAATATATAAGCAGTTATTTCTGTATGGGGTGCACTTCTGATGCTGACCACATCTGCTGGAATTGAATTTTGGGCATAGAATTGAGTGCTTGTGAAGGGCCAAAGCCAGATGCACTTATTTTATAACACAGTGGTTCTTCCATTACTGACCAGAAAATCTTATTCTATTTCTTCATATGCAATCTTGTCTTTTTCATTGGACTGTTTCAAGGATGAATTTGAGTTCAAAATTGGAATTTGATGATGTTGCAATTTTTTACATGGTTAGAAGTTGGGGATAGGCATATCTCTTATAACTTGGTTTGCATGTGGAAACATATTCTTTTAGATTTGAAATAGTCTTAGGAGCTCATACCTTGTTGAGTCAGATTCTAGGAGTGAAATAGCCTTGTATTTTTCCTCAAGTGTTTCATTTTAACTCATTTCTGTTTCAGCTTCAGTTGTCAATGCACTTGTTAAATCTATCCCACTTTTATGTTGTCTTATCATAACATATGTGTTTGGATTTGCAGATTTTGGAGTTGAATTCACGCTTCAGGCTGTCTGAGTCAAAAGATTACGAGGTGAAGGTGGCATTCCTCCTACTGGCCATTGCTTCCAAGTGCAAAGAACACTATGTTGAGGTGGAGAAAACTTTGAAGGCAGTTGGAAGGAAGAAGTACCTTGTCCCACTCTACTCTGCTCTTGTAGAAGGCGGCACTGGAAAGGAAGAAGAGAAGATTTTGGCCAAAAGGGTGTTTGCAGAGGCGCGTGACACTTATCACCCTATAGCTCAAGGTGTTATTGAGACAATTCTTAGCAAACACATCTAGGAGGATGGAGTTTGAGAATGTAAATCACATGTGAATTGAATTTCAGAAGCTAATCCCTCTTGATGATGCCTGTCGTTGGCTATGCTAATCTCTGAGATATGTAGGCTAAGCCTTGATTGTTGTTGAACACGTGCATCTTTGTTGATGCTGTGCTCATTTGAATGATCTCGTAAATAAAAAAGTAATGCTTTTCTATCTCAAGTATTGTTGATATTGCTGACATCTGTGGAGGATATACAACAACACCCCACACAAACAAACAAAAACTCCATTAATCATTTCGACTTACTGGAAGAGCTTCGTAGATGGCATGACATGTAGTTTGGAGATAAATTAAATTGTGCTGGAAGTATTCTGATTGCGTACTTTTCAATGTGTTTACTAAAACATGGGTTATGTGAGTTCCGATTACTTCTCTCATATTCTCAACTTTCCCGATTCATGATTCCTTCATTCAATTGAAGTAAACATACAGAGTAACATATCCTCTCTCTTTTTTTAAAAAAAAAAATATATTTTTTGGGTGGAAGAACGTCATCTATTATTGTGTACACGAAAGAAAATGGATGAAAAGGCTATGTCCAAGGTCTAAAATATCGATGATATCGGAAATATTGGTAGTCCAAAAATATGGAAATTTCGATGGAAATATCGGGATATTATCGATATCGATAAAAATTGAATAAAAACCACGGAAATTGTAAGAAAAACTTGGAAATTTTCATTGAAACTTTGGAGAATGTTTATTTAGTCAATTATCTATGGGTTTATCACAAAAAATTAGAAGGAAATGCATTGCATGATGGATTTAACTAATTTTAAGTTGATTATACAGCAAGCGGGCAAACACTATGAGTGTAAAAAATATGTAATAATTAATGAAAAAAGATTAAATACACCGTAATCATTTATATATAATGATTTACTATAATATTTTACACTTTATACATTGCATGGTAAGATACATGAGTGACTTAGTACCACATAGAGTTCCTACGAGGTTCAAAATTTTCACTATCTTCATCATCTCTATGTGTAGAATAAATGTATTGTGAAGAGTAGTCATCAAATGATAAATCCCCAAAATAGTTTTGCATGTAATTGTTAACATACCACCCATATAAATATAAATATTTTAGCATATTATCACAAAAACATAAGTGATATGGTGTTTAAGGTGTTAGAGGAGTAAAATGGGAGGGGTTCATATCCACTTTGTGTTTTTTTCTCCCCTTTTTCCCTTTTTTTTAAAAAAAAACTTTTTTTTTCCTTCACATCGATATTTTCGATATTTTAGCGATATTACACCGAAATTTTGACAAAATATTGCTGAAATGTGAGCGAAATTATCGACATCGATATTTTCCGATATTATCGTCGATATTGTCGATATTTATACGATATGTACATGGATATGTTCCGAAATATCCGTGATTCGAAAAAACCGAAATATCCTCGATATTTCCTCGATATTATCGATATTTCAGACTATGGCTATGTCATTTTAATAGACAGAAAAAGAGTATGGGAAAAAAATGGGCAACTTTCCATACCAACCTCCATAGTGGAACAAAGGCACTGAGAAGGTAAACATTATTTTGTCTGAGCTTACGCAAGCAGATTGTGGTGAACTTGCTTGCACGAAAACCACTGCTTTGTACTTGTCCTATGGCAATTGTAAGGATAGTGGCTCTCGTGATCAAAATCTCCATCAGTACCGAAATCAGCGCGTAACCTAGGATTAGCACAGGATCAATTTTTAGCCATGAAATCAGCTAAAAAGAAAAGGCCATGAAACTGAATATGAGGTTGCATTCAATTATAAGAGCTGCTTGATCCAATTTTCTGTCAACCATACAAGCGAAACCCAGTATATACATAATCACTCTCAAGTAAATTTTCTTTTCTTTCTTTTTTCTGAGCTAAGGAGTTCCTTCTCTCTTCAGAATGTAGTCCACTGCCTCTTCTACGGTATCCACAACCTACAGTAGGAACAAAAGGGTATGCAAAAAGTTTAACGCAAATGCAATCAAATTGAAATTATAAGTTATTACGCATTTTTCACACTTGCAAGTGACAAACTATCTCCGGCACCGCCTAAATATTCTGATGATGTATATCCAACGTACCAGATCTGCTGGAAACTCTGCATGATTATCTTTCCCCTTAAAAACACCTGTCCTCGTCAAAATAGAAAACCAAGGATGTCCAGCCTGAGAACCAGGTGCAATGCTTGTCAAAATAAATTCAAACTTCAAAGCATTTAATAGTAAAAAAATTTCACCGTAAGGAGAAAGACAGACCTGTTGAGCACCTTTGACATCAACTGAAGGGTTGTCACCAATCATGTAAAGGGTTTTGAAAGCATGCGACTGAGAGTTTCCAGTATTTGTTGTATCATTATGACAATGAGATGGTTGAAGCTGTGTCAATATAGCTTCAGTGTTCTTAAACACAAACGGATTTGGCTTCCCAAAAGAGACATATTCCAAAGGATCATGGTGAATCCTGCAGCAAAGACAAAAGTAAATTATATTACTGAAGGCATGCTAAGGTAGCATGGACTGCATATGACAGAATAACTTAGTGTTCAATCAGAAGTGCTGGCATGCAAAGGTAGGATTATGAACACAATGGAATATGACACATCTCACCTGTTGAAGATGCTTTCAAGTGCAATTCTGAAAGCACCCATTCCGAGTCGCTCAGAAGGAAATGCAGCCTGTATGTTATAAGTAGGCGGCTGATCAGTACAATGCCAGTACCATGTGAAACTTAAAGTTGAAAAAGAAAGAAAGTTGATGATGAATAAAGGGAAGAGAGAAAAAATGAATCCTACTCTTCTAAATGTCAGGGATTGGGGCATATCATCCATATAGAACCCAATGCATCGAAGATGTTCATGGGCATAGTACAAGATTCAACGGGTTTCAGCAAACAGGTCACTCAAGCAAACAAACAAATCGTGGCTTGTTTCTTTATATCTCCAAATTCAGGATTCAGTTTTTCAGCCCACATCTTTATAGAATCATAGTTACCAACCTGATACTCAAGATCATCTGCGGCAAAATATAGAGGTGGTTGATGCCCGTTCTCTTGTCCAGGAAACCCTCCAGATCTTAGAATGTCACAGAGAACCTAATTCAATTCATGAATCAGCTCACAGCTTTGGTAAGGACACAAATGACCGCGGTCTTCTGCAATAACATGATGGTAAAGTTGCAGTTCCCAAAACTTTATTTTCTACTTCATACACATACCAAAGTTGGCAATTTATGTGGGATTTGAGCCCGCTAGGCCAAGGGAAGCTACAATTTCAAATTCTTAGATGCTCTGATTTCCAAATACTGCATTCTAAATAGTAAAATGAAAAAGATACCTGAATGTCCCTGCCCCAATCTACAGGGTCGCTGACAACAAAAGCTGCACTAACCCTGTCAGAATAAACATCATATCTTGGCACAGACTCCTTGGGGTGGCTGCAATCCAATGCCTGCTTAGTTCTCCACAGCTTATATTGAGATACAGGATCAATATTCTTGAAGTAGGATGCATACTCATCTAATGAGAGAACTTTTCTGCCACCACAAATAAATTTGGCTATTTGTTACTTTCACAAAATCTAGCAACAGGAGGTATCAAATTCAAACTCAGACGACTCCACAATCAAGAACAAGCTAGACTTTAGGTTAAAAATTTACTTGAAACCATAATCAGACATTACAAGAGCCGGTTCCCCTTTTCCAAGAGCAATAATGAGTTCATTCTTATATCTGTGAGTAAAACGGATAAAATCGCCATAAGATAATTAAAATAGGTTAATACATTGTTTACACACTGAACTATAAACAAAGTCAGGGGAGAATATGATACATCAAAATTACACATCAATGTAGCAAAAGATTCATGTCAAACTGACATATACCTTCTCAACAAACTTTTGAAAGGTGTGTGACCCTGTACAACCTGCATCACGATAAAAAAAGAAAAGAGAGCTATTCCAAAGGTTCCATCAGTCAAATAAAATTCACCAAAAATTAGAAACAAAAGAACATCATCTTTAAGCTCATAATACATAATTAAAATGTTTAGAATATTACCTGAGAAGGCAAGATGTTAACTCCCAAAAGTTCAGTTAATTCAGCGGCTCGTCTTGATTCCGGTATGCCACCTCCTATTTCAACCGCACAGTAGCTATTAGAAAGTTTATTCTTCCACTTTGTATCTAACTCTTTGGAACAGAGACTACAAAGGAACAATCCACGTGACATGGGCTAAGTATAAATATACTGGTAAGACACTCAGACACACAAGTAAGAATATCTCAAAGATTATAGACTTAAGTCAAAATTATGAACAAATATCCATTGTTGAACTAAATGAAATTCGAATGAAGTTCTAACCAAAACATATTGAATGTTTCCAATGTGAAAACGCTCAGATGACTTACCATTGGTCAAAAACAGAAAAGGAGCCTTCAAAGTACCTACAAAGAAGCAGAATTTTCATTAAGCTAGAGATACTATGAGCGAAAAAGTAAACCATGTCAATGAAAAACCATCATCCTCAATAACACAATACATAAACTTGAGCCAAATGAATCAGTTTACTTGCCCAGAAAATAAGAAACAAAAACCAATTTCTATTTTTCTTTTTCTTTTTCATTTTGCTGAAAAATAAATGAAATTTATTAATTTAGAGAGAGAAAACATGGAGTTCTTAGTACCTGATGTTCCGTACAACTTCCTTAAAGCTCGCGGAGACCCTCCAACGGGAACACGGCCACGGAGAATAACCCCGTCAATGTCAAACGCAATTCCAAACGAAGGCCTACAGTGCAACCAAACGTCATCTTTTAGCTATTTCTATAATTTTCCCACCGTTTCTCGGGAGCCAAACAGAGAATTGGATATAACCGTTCGGGTTCGAGCCTAGATTGAAACTGCGACTGAGAGTATGAACGCGATTGAAACAAATATGGCGCTCTATTTTTGCTCTGATAAACCTTGAAGACCGTACGGTATGTCATCCTCATCGGCGTCATCGCGTTCTCTCTGTCTCTCTTCTGGTTCAGCTTTGCTCTCTGAGCTTCGTGCTCGTGGCTACAGTTTAACGGTAACTGTCTCATACGGCGCGTTACGCCGCGTCGTATGCAATTGTGAACCTTACCCAAGTTAGCGCGCCACGTGGTAAACCTAAAGGAGCATTTGTCAAAGTGACAATTATACCCTTGTATTTTAATTTTAAAATACAAGCGATATTAGTATATTACAACTTTCGTCCAAAAAAAAGTATATTACAACTTGAGCTACAAATCCGTTATACCCTATAATTATGTAAATGCATATGTATATCCGTTATACCCTATAGTTGAAGTCAGAAGGAGAAATCAAACCTAAGACCTTGAATGCATTTGTAAATGTTCTTAATCATTTGAATTATAAATCCGTTATACCCTATAATTATTCAAATTATAATTAATTATTTACTTTGTTATTGAAAAAGAAAAACAATAGTGGACTATTATTTAGCCATAAATCAGCAAATGAAATCAACTATGAACAACAAAGATGAGTTGGCAGTTATCAATTGTTAGATTGTCAAATCATGTTATATGTATTTGTACGATGTAATTATCTAATAGTTTGTCATTAATATATGCGTCAAGTAAACATATAAAAAGTGAGAATACCATTTTGACAGAAAAAAAAAATTTTGAAAATTTTATCTTAGAAATATAAATTATTATAAATTTTTAATTTGGCAAATATTTCAATTAACATAATAGAAATTTTGTTGAGTTGGGAATTGACTTGTACCCCAACATGAATCTAAACTCGACAAAACTCAAACACTATTAATAGTAGCAGCCAGAAAGTAAGGGCAAAATCGGAATTTTAGGCCAGCAGAGCAACACACTAGTCCTGCCCTGGTCACTGTACGCCATTCGTTCATCCTTCTCAAAAGGTGCACAGAGAGGGCTCTCGAAAACCCTAATCGCCATCTCTGATTCAAAATTAAGCAAATCTGCACCGGAAGTTGGTAACTTTATTAATTCCGGAAACCACAGATTGCTCTAGCTTTCCCTTTTCTTTTTCTATTTTTGTTCGTTTGTTGAATTCGAAGTAGCCATGCCGCCAAAGGCATCGAAGGCCGACTTGGCAAAGAAGCAGAAGGTCGTGGAGGACAAGACCTTTGGTCTGAAGAACAAGAACAAGAGTAAGAATGTCCAGAAGTACGTACAGAATCTCAAGCAGTCAGTCCAGCCCAAAGTAGACCCAACCAAAGCCAAGGTCCGCTTCTCACTGTTTCTTATTCGGATCCTCTCATATGTTTGTTATTTTTCCCCTATTGGGTTGTATTTGGTTAGACTAGAATTAGCTAAAATAATGAAAATTGATGATTCTTATTAGAAAATAACGTTTGGATGTAGTTTTGTGAAATTGGGTTTTATCATTTTTTTAATGGGTTTTGCAGAAAAAGAAGGAGGAAGAGAAAGCCAAAGAGAAGGAGCTTAATGATTTGTTCAAGGTTGCTGTTAGTCAGCCAAAAGTGCCAGCTGGTATGTAGTATGTACCCCAACTCTGACATGTTTCTTAGTCGTGTTTGTTGATAGTTGATTATATTGTGTTCAATAGCGGATTGGTTATGGTATGTTTGTAACCAAATTGGGAATTTGAATAGGTGTTGATCCCAAGTCTATATTGTGCGAGTTTTTCAAGGTTGGGCAATGTACTAAGGGATTTAAGTGCAAGTTTTCCCATGATTTGAATGTTCAGAGGAAGGGTGAAAAGATTGATATTTACAGTGATAAGCGCGATGATGGTGAGAGGATTCACATGTCTTATTTACTGTTTTCATGCTAATATATAGGCATGTGTTTTGCTTATTCCGTGTGGATTATATTTTCAGAAACAATGGAGGATTGGGATCAAGAGACGTTGGAGAAGGTTGTGGAGTCAAAGAAGAATGAGTATAACCAGAATAAGCCCACCGAGATTGTATGTCAATTTCAGTGTTAAGATATTTGCATTTGATTGCGTTGCTCTCTCTCTCTCTCTCAACCCCTCCAGTTAGACCTATGTCTTTCTATCCCTACTTCTTTCCCTACCTACCCACCCTTCAAATGTTTCTGGTTACTTAGGATGGAATATGGAGGCCTTTCAGGGCACGTTAGCCATTACATCAATTATGTTTCATGAGTGGAAAAAGAGAGAGAGAAAAAAAAAAGGAGGCAAAGGTTTAGTTGCATGGGACGTTGATCTTCTTTTGAAACTAGTACTTTTAGGTGGTGTAGGTCAGCTTTGCAATCATTGATCATATGGGTTATGTTACAATTTAAATAGTTGATGTCACAATCTGATAACTGATTTATGTTTTTGAAGAACAAGTCATTGGCAATGGGGCATGTTAAAATGCTCAACTTTATGCAAGTACATGTAGTGAATTTAGGTGATGGATTTATGTCTTAACGAGTTGGAGTGGATGTATGCTTTTACTCTTTTCAGTTGTGGTGGGTTTAAGCTTCTGTTAGAAAAATGTGATCTGGTATCTCTAATGCTAGCCTAATGTAAAAGTTCTGTTTGGCTGGTTGCTTTGTTGAATGTTTAAGTAAGAAATATGCTTGTAAAGAATCTCCGATGTTGCTTGAAACTTTTGGGATTATAGATTGGATCTCTATTGTAGGCAATGCTAGTGAATTAACTTTTGGTGGGGTTATTGAATACTGGAGGGATAAATTATTTTTCTCCTCTAGATGAGTAAACATTCAAAAATTTAAAATAGTGATAGTTAAACAGTACAATGCTTTTTTAAGTTATGGTTGGGCAATTTGATAATGTAGCAGTATATCTTGTTATGAATCAGTTGGCCTTTAATATGTACAGGTTTGCAAACACTTCTTGGAAGCAGTGGAAAAGAAGCAGTATGGTTGGTTTTGGGCTTGTCCAAATGGTGGAAAAGAGTGCCATTACAGACATGCTCTTCCTCCTGGCTATATTTTGAAGTCTCAGATGAAGTCACTTCTTGACGAAGAGTCTGAAAAAATTGCCATTGAGGATGAGATCGAAAATCAGGTGATGATCATATTGATTTTGTTAACTTTGCATTTTCATTTTGTCCTTCCCTGTTGTGATGGAAACTTTTTGTACATTTGCAAATATATGCATTGCATCCTTAAGTATTTTTTAAGCTTTATTTCCTCTGTTTTGTATTTTTAATGCGCATCTGCTGATTACTGCAGCGTGCAAAAGTTACAACCTGTACTCCAATGACCACTGATTTGTTCATGCAATGGAGGAAGAAAAAGACAGAAGAGAAAGAGGCTGGCCTGGCTGTACAACGAGCAGAGAGGGCTAAGAATGACCGCATGAGGTTTTGTTCCTTCCATGGTTTGCATTTTGTATGTAGTTTTTTTGTTTTATGTTATTGACTCAATTTTTTCTGTATTTCAGTGGTCGTGAGTTGTTTCTTGCGGATGCTAGCGTGTTTGTGGATGATGCTGAAGCTTATGAAAAATACCAGAGACAAGAACCTGAGGCTGCTGAAGAGAAGGTAATATTTTCATTTTGTATTACACGTGATTTATTTATGATGGAGCGGTACATGTCACTTTCGAAGTCAACAAAGCTTTAATATGTTTCTGTATATTCTTTTGGTAACGTTTTAGCTAACTTTTAACTTCCAACATCTCATCACTTAGAAGGGAGGGAAAAAAAGGTGGTGGAGTCTGCATAACTGCTGATTTATGTGAATATTATTTCTTATCTTTGAGTTTGTTTGTTTTTTTTTTTTTTTTTGGGTATTATGAAAGTTTTCTGTATCTTAAGATCTCACGCTTCTATGCTGTCAAAGAAAATTATTGGCTTATCAAAATAAGTGTCCAAAAACGCTCTTTTTCTGGTCATTTGGGCTATCTGTCATTACTTTTGTTTGGGCTTGATTGTCTAGAAGTTATTCTCAGCTATGGGCATCACCTCAGTTTTTTTAATAAGGGAAAAAGAAAAAGAATTGAACTATTTCAGTATCTTGATAAAGATAACTGTTCATTGTTATGTAATAGAAGTTTGGTATTGTATTATTACTTATATGCTGGTCGAGCTTTAATGCTGGATGGCCATTGCATGCGGCACAGAATGGCCACAGTTATAATGATAATGCCGTGATAGCTAAGTAAAAGGGAGGATTGAACATTCTTTTGAATTCGTCAATGACTTAGATGATACCAAAATGATGTGATTGATGCAATGAGATAAGATTCTGCCGTGGATGTCTAAATGTGATTTGCTTTTCAATTCCTTATTCTTATCTCGTTATTCTTTTTATGCGGCCATGATAGCTAAGTTCAAGGGAGGATTGAACATTCTTTTGAGTTCGTCAATGACTTAGATGATACAAAATGATGTGATTGATGCAATGAGATAAGATTCTGCCGTAGATGTCTCAATGTGTTTTGCTTTTCAATTCCTTATTCTTATCTCGTTATGTTTTTTATGTGGTTATGTCGTCTCTTTGTTTATTTTGTTTATAGTAGATCATTGTTTCAAGGTTTTTCTGCTGAGACTATCAAGTTTTGATTACAGATCCATGCATCCTGATCCTTTTAGGGCGTATATCATGTTTTTCTTAGCTCTTTGTGGTTCTGTCTATTCCTTGTTGCATGAATCCTCAGCAACAGGGAGTGCTCCCCATTTGACTTGTAGATAGTCTATAGGAGGAAATTTACGGGACATTTGGATAAAATAACCATTTTCTTCAAAATATGATCATAATCTTACTACAACTTTTCTCATATTCCAAGAGAAATGAAGAAAACATGAGATTGAAGTTTGGTATTGATGTGAAAACGCTATATAGCTTTCAATAACAATGTGAGGCGGTCTCTGCCAAAATAGGGTTTGATGAAACATGGCGTTGAGTGTTCTCCATGATTGTGACCCTGTCACTATAAAGTTCCTGTTGCAACTTGCCTTTAGACTGAAAACTCTACTGGCACTATAGGAGTTTGCTCAGGGAATGTGCCATCTCTTGAAGCTCTTTCTTTATTAAATGAGACTATAAAGAAAGAAAAAAAAACAAGCCTTTGCTGTCCATGATTTTATAAATTAATTATTATATCTGTCGTGGTTGCAAATGATTGAGATATTATGACTCAGTTGCTGCAACAGGAACTGTTTCATACTTTTTCTTTTAATATTAACCAGTGACACAAGAACCAAAATCTTCGCATAGATAATTCTGGTTTTGGTACACAAGTAGTGTAACTATGTAGTACCGCATTTATCATTACCAAGGAACAACTATTTTGAATCCAGGAGCTATAAATATCATCGATGGTTGCCGTGCTTTCTTGAATTCTTAAGACACTACCTAGTTCAAATGAAGTCGGATGGTTCCCGTTTACTTGGACATTTAGTAATTGTCTTAACAATTTCCATTTATTTTGTTATCTCAGTTTGTCTCTGCTTCATTTCAGGTCAAAGACAACTCAGCAGCAGCAGGACCAAGCGCCTCGACTAGTGTGGCTGGTTCCGAAGAAGTCCCCATCGATGATGACGATGACGATGACGATGATGATGATGAGTTGGATTTGGATGAGTTAAATGAACTTGAAGCAAGTTTGTCAAGAACATCCATTCAGATAAGGGAACCAGGTATAGAGGCATCTTGAAGAGGGGGATAAGTGAGTTTATTGCTAGCGAGGGACTGAAAGAGACTATAACCAGAAATGTGAGAGGAAATAATGTATTATTTGTCCTGGGAATGTTTATTATTTGTATTTTTAATGCTAAATTCTTGGTTCTTTGGATGTGGCTTAATGTTTTATGCAAGGAAAAAAAATCCAAATTTTGATTCAGATTGCTGTTGTTCAATTAACATTTGGTGTCCCTACCTTTCCTATAAGATGAATGGCACATTCCTATTTTTTTGTATGTAGGAAGAAACATCAAATGATGATAAGAATCGGTTAACTAAAAGATGAAATAAAAATCACTGAACTGTAACATAGATAACAGAACTTTCAGAGAATCATGCCAACAACAATAATGGCCGACTCATCTGCTGCAGACATCTGAGTGAGTGGACCTCTGAAGTGGAATTGGGTTTAGCAGTTTCCATTCAATTTTTTGACTTTGTATCATCAGCCCTTGGGAGTCTCGCTACAAGTGACAAAGATCCAAGCTTCCAGAAAAAGAAGTTTGAAAGGAATTCAGTTTCGTTGGTGAAGAAAACTGCATTCAATGCTGGTGAGCTCTGTGTCACATCTCTTCAAAATTACATTTATAGAGATTCTTCCTCATTTTCCATGTTGGAAATTTGACCACCTCTACGTTTTCTGTCAAATAAAGAGTACGATTAGCTCTTTAATCCTTTGACAAATCTAGGTTGGGGTTGGGGACATCAATCTCCATTGACACCGATGGGCAATGAATGGGAAGAAAAGGTGTATAAATCAGAATCTGATTGAATTATTGCAAGTAAATAAACGTGATTGAATAAACCTTCTTTTTTTCCCGCTTGGTTTGATGAATCTAGCTCCTTGTATTCAAGCCAATAATAGTCTTGGTCTACGCTTTTGTTTTATTAAGACCATTTTCAATACCCGCATTTACAATGCCGAAGTTGACTCTCCTATGACATACATAGACAAAAAATTTGTGCCTTGGGCTTCAAGGAAAGCTGTCGGGCACTTTAACCTTAGTCTCTATAAGTAAGAAGTTGTGGATTGGAGACCAACACAAGTTTCGCATGTGGGCCCCTTCACAATGATCAATCACAGCATATATTAAAAGGCTCCAAATATTGATTAATGATGATGCCTTCACCAAAGGAATCCAAAATGCGCGTACATATACACATATATATATATATATATATATATAGAGTAAGTTTTTATTAGGGATTCTTTGAATAAGCTTATTTGAAGGACACTTTTATAGGACCTCACTTCATATTGTATTTCACTAATCCAAACATTCTATTTTGTATATATATATATATATATATATGGGTCCGTAAAATGTTTCACTACCCATTTTATCTTTCTTTTTTTGTCTTCTCCAAACTAGGACCATATATTCTGCATTTGAATTTTGATGTGAGGTGGGAACACCCAGCTTTTCCATTTTTACCAAATCCCACATCGACTTCAGATATATGTTCTCTCTAAACCCTAAGTCAACATAATTCTAGAAACGTGTCATAATAACAAATTGCCAGTTTCATTGTTTGAATTTTTTTAATAGAGGGAACAGGAGACTACTGGTGAGTTGCTGTCTAGGCAACTGAGAGAAATTAAAGCATAACCTTTGCACCCTCAGAATATTGGAAGGAACGCAAATCAAGGGGGAAGAGTTACAGTTGGAAAGGTGGATTGAATCAGTAGAAATTAATCAATCATGAAATGTAGTCACATTTCATGCTCATCCAACGAATTCAATGCCTTATTGATCACCAAAAGATCAATCTTTTTGGACAACATTTGTATCTATTAATTCTGTGACGTATTGATGAAATTAGCCTGTGATGTAAGATGACAAATAAAAGTCAAAAGAATGAATTTTGATGAGGCAGACTTCCTGTTAAAGTTTTTTTTTTTTTTTTTTTTTTGGGGTCTGAAAATTCATGTTGTATTCAAAAGACCCCCAAAACAGGGAATAGAGATACAAACAAAAGGCTAAAGCCACGATGAGCCAACAGAGCACAAGAAAACAACTAACAAAAGCAGGGTCAGACATAGCTAGGTTCCACCGGAGCCTAGAGCAACAGTCCCTATCCAGCAAACGAGCTACTAATGGGAATTAAAGCTAAACAGCAGATGCTACATGAGGTGGACAAGGCAAACCATTAGAAGTTAACACCCCAACGAGAGACAATGGTGGTCTGTCGACCTAACTTTGCAGTTCCATAGCTCTGTTACCTATCCTGTTAAAGTTAAACAATGAGTGTTCTTTCACTTTCAAATGCGTAGATAAGATTCCTAGTGGTCCAAAATCCCTTAGGAAATGGCCAATCTAATAAGATATCAGTTTGGATTTGTCCATGATGGATGAACATGATTTCGTTGGTGGATTCAATGATTTTTTTTTCCCACTTTCATATACTTTTCTGCAAGTTTCTTTCTAGACTGTGATGAATTTTTCCTGATTTAGTTGAACAAATTAATATATTAATTACTCTAACGACACGTGTCAAATTTGAGCCCCTTGACGTGTCAAACCAAATATGCAGGTTCAACGCATTTGGCTTGACTGACAGGACTGCCTGCAGCCCCACTTTTGAGGACCACTGATTGTCTGATTATAACTTGTTGCTCTGGTAAGAACATGAAAGCTTTGGAGTCCAAGCAAAGAAGTTGGTTAATTATATCAAGATCATAATCTTTCTTGATGTGGTAAATAAATGAAACTGACGTTCATCAGTACAAATGCTCAGTATTGATGGTAAAAAAAAAGCATTGGAGAAATGCACCTTTGATTCAACTTATCAGCCAGACAGGTATGAGGTTTCTTTCAGTTTCTTAGTAACAATGGGTGACGGTATTCTGCCTAAATAGTAGACACTGGTAATAAATAAGAGAATACTAAAAATTCGATCCTGAAAATTTATACAATAAAATTAGATAGGTCGCTAGTATAATTCCCTATCTATAATTTTGCTATTTACTCTAGAAATTCAATGCGTAATCTTAGCATTCAATGTTTATTCCTGGAGGAGTAGCGGCCGCCTCATGATTAAATAGATAAATGTTTGGATTTCTGCGATTATTTTTTAACAACCCTTTCTTGTGTCGAATTAATAATAATTCTTGATCCTGTTCGTAAAAAATTTCTATTTTTAATTTAAATTTTTTAATAGGTTTATCATAATCTTTTGTGGCAAATGGAATTCGCTAATTTGCAGAAACAAATTGGATTTCATGCTTGCATCAAACCCTCGAACTTGAAAGAAAATAAAAAAATAAGAAAACAAAGAAAAACCCTACCCTTTTCTCTCATCATCAGTCTCATCCTCATAGCTAAAGGCAAATTGGCCAGTACTGAAGGCCTCTCCTTCCCTCTCCCAAATACTGCTAGTCTGCTAGTGTTTCTCATCAAAAGAGTAGCCACTTGATGAACCTGCGTTTTCCCCAAAATTGGTAACACACTTTGCTCCTGCTCCTCCTGCTATGTTGCTCAGAGTCTCTACCAGTTCCTCAAATATTCTAGCTTTGATCTGACCTCTTTTTGGTGGGATATTGGCCATGGATTTTGATTCTTTTCCTTTCTTCTCTGGCTTGGTGCTTTTGTTTTCCATTTCTCAGCTGATTTTTTAGGAAAAGAAGAAGAAGAAGAAGAAGAAGAAGAGAAGCTGCAGGGAGCTGAACTGGAAGTGTGCACTTTATGTGTATTTGGTGGAGGAAGCAATTATTAGTTGGGCAATTTTGTCAAAAAAGTCTTTATCACTCATGCACATGCAGTTGTGAACAACATATATAAAATTGCCTGAATGCTGAATATAAAGGAATTAACTGGGGAAGAAGAGAGAGGGTGGGATTGGTGTTGGATCCACACATAGATTCCATCACCTCTATTTCAGTCAATATATATATATATATATATATATATATATATATTGGGATGAGAATTGACAAGAACAAGAAATGCACGTGCAAGAGTGATTTTGCCATGGCCAAGAAAAACCTCAAGAAAAACAAAAGCATAAAAGAGATCAACTAGAAACTATTATATTAAGTCCATGGCAAAATATATAATTTTAATCTGAAGAACCGGATTCTGGTGTGACAGAATCAGATTGTGACTGGTATTTGAAAAATTGGTTCTGGACCTTTCTGGTGCAGCAGACAACTAATGAATGAAACATGAATCTTGAAGAAAAAAAAAAATCGGGTAATTTTTAAATTCTTAGGTCCACATCAGGCACCATCCAAAAGTAGAATAATTTGGTGTCATCAAACAAGTAAGAAACATGACTATTCAGAGAGCAAACTTATTTTTAGTACTAGTCTAAACCGGGAGAGGGTTTTCTCTCACACACGACTGATGCCATGGGTGCAAATCTGAGACCTCGAAGCAAAATTTTAATCACCAACTAAATGAGCACAGAGCAAATAAACATGCAATTAACACAAAGGCTTTGCTTTTCAAGCCCTTTTGTTCTGATCATCTGGCTGATTTGCTGAAGCGGATGAGCTTTGTCCCCCATTATCACTTTGATTTGCCATTCCTATCAGATTGATGACAGTCTCTTTGATGTCCCCATATATTTTAGCTTTAATTTTGCCTCTCCTTGGTGGAAGGGTGGCTGCTTCTTTGTGCATCGGCTTATATCTACTTCTGTCTTCCATTTTTCTTTTTCTGGCTTGTAGGGTGTGTGTGGATATAGTATTGAAGGGTTTGTGTATATATTATTATTTAGTCACTGAAGATGAAGAAGAAGAGTTGGCCTGACAAGCAAAGCATGTAAGCCAAATGTCTCACATAAGCTCCACGTAGTGTGAATGCATGAGAAGAACAGACAAACAGACATGTTCAACCAAATACAAATATTCCTATTATAAAAAATAAAAATAAAACCAAATACAAATATTAAAATAAATAAATGTATGTTTAGCATTACTATACGAGGTTAATTGCTTTAACTAAACACCAAATGCATATCTGACAGATAATGTTGTTTTATTAGCAACTCTCTCTCTCTCTCTCTCTCTCTCTCTCTCTCTCTCTAGTATCAAATATCAATTAAGTAATCAAATTAGACAGTATTTAAAGTTAATAAAACCAAAGGAAAGGAAACATGCACAGCTGTTACACTGAACAAATCAAATTGGGAACTTTTAATTCGAAGATGACTTGGGCCAGAGGCCAACAACAACACAGTTAACAATACAGGTTTGAGTTTGGAAGAGAATCAGGTTCTTCTACACTCATGTATTTTAAGCATTGATACTTGATGGTGCTGCTGCTGCTGCTGTCTTTTCATTTCTTTTTCAACTAAAAATGAAGAACATATCTATTAATTTTAATTTCCTCCATGAATCCCATCAAATAAAAAACAAGAACCCACGAGCTACAATTTCTGCTTTGTGACTCATCTGTTCATGCACATGCCCCCAGCTTCCTAAACTTGGAAGAAATGGAAGCTAACTAAGCATAACAGATAAATAAGAGAACCAAACCCAGAAGCAGAATTTGCAAAATCCATACTGCCATTGCTATATAATGGCCTGAAACTTGCATATAAATATAGAAATATCCTAACTAAGCAATTTCCCATTTCAACTAAAATGCCATGCCCATGACCCAAATAATCCGTTTGGTTTCAACTCTGTATCTGCATAGGAAGGAAAAAAAGTCAAAAACATAACTTCATCAGGGTCAAGTATCTGAATGCCCCTCAAACATGTAGCCTCAGCTTCCACAGCACCCTCCCAGCCCAGTTACCACTGATTCTGCTGCAGCCTTTACTTTGGACCCCAACTCTCTAAAAATCTTGGCTTTAACTTGACCTCTAGGTGGTGGAATCCTTGTCTCTGGCTTCTGAGGCTTCTTTGGGCTTTGTTCAGCTTCCATGGTTTGTACTGTGTGGGGGTAATTGAAGCTAAACAAAAGGTCTGGTTTACAAGCCGAGGACAGAAGTTCTGTTTAGAAGCAGAGCAAAAAACAGAGGAGGAAAGCAGAAGACAGAGGACTCTGTTTCTAGCAAAAGATTTTATGAGGAAAGTAAACTGGAGGGGTCATATATTTATACATTTATGATTTGGGTTGGGGATAATTGGATGACTGGCAAAAGTCAGAAGGCTTCACATAGTGTGAACAGGAATTTCAAATGCAATTAAAGACTGGAAAAAATTGTAATGTGGGGATTGATTTGAGTGTGTGTGTGTGTGTACAACAAGATACCTATCAGACAGCTGGTTTTTCTGTAAAAATTATATCATGAGGTTTTATAATAACATGTGAGCTGATGACTTGAAATACTGCATATGGACTTGTACTAGAAAACAACTAACAAGCAAACAAGGCCAGTCAAAAAAAATCACAAGGAATTCACTTGATTTGGTAGAAATGATAGTGATGGTGGAACTTAATTTTAAAAAATGAATGCAATTAAGGGCTAATTCAGAATTAGTGCTGGTAACCCTTTTTCTAGAAGCATAAATATTTTTTAATTGGTGCAAATATGAGTCAGTAGAAGATAAGGTCTGTATGAGGAGATCAGTCAAAAGTCAGCATTTTCCCATTTTCCTCAGACTTACAAGGTTCATGCATAATCCAAACTAATTAACCACTCAATCTTCAAGACCCCACTGGATATGAAAGCTTTTATTGGTGAATAGAATGAGAAAGCTCTTTGGTCCTCAGGCAGACAGATGTTGTCATGGGATGACATTCTAATTAGGTCATTTGATGGTGATGGGGAAAATTAATAACAAAGAAAACTAAGTCTAGAGTCGAACTTTGATTGAACGCAAGAAAATGTGAACAAGCTCACTCACTCAGTTTGATGAGCTTTTGGCCCTCTATTCTTTCAGCCAATTATTTGCCCCTTTGAAAATTCAACAATCAGAAACATATTCGGCCAACCAGGCAGCAAAATATGTAAAGCCAATCAGATCCCAACACCCTAGTAGTGTGCCTCATGTTTGACTGCCAAAACCTTGACCCAAGAAAACAAATAAGAGAAAAAAAATATCAGGGTTTAATTCACATTGAATTTTGAGAGGTCTATATTTAAGTACAGAAGCTGATGCAGCAAGTATTTAGATTAAAGGTTTCCTCTCGACAGAGATTACCTGTGGCCAGTTGGAAGCTTTGCTTCTTTTTTGCCCATTTCCATTCAATTCAATTGTCTTTAGCGTATTGGCCCGCGGCCCCCCCCCCCCCCCAAAAAAAAAAAAAAAAATACAGTCTAAAAACAATGCAATAAAAGTTGGGCGAAGTTGAACCATTATTAGACAGTGCAGATAAA
Organism: Prunus dulcis; assembly: GCF_902201215.1. NCBI lineage: Eukaryota > Viridiplantae > Streptophyta > Magnoliopsida > Rosales > Rosaceae > Prunus > Prunus dulcis. The sequence goes on along the minus strand of NC_047651.1, from coordinate 20,743,643 downwards.
GTAGGGTTGTTTAGGTTGACCTTGAGAGGAAGAAAGGTTTGCATTTGCCTAGATCTTATGAATCCTGAATAAGATCCAGAGCAATTCATCAGATGCTTCTGTTTATTTGATCTCTTAAACTTGTGATTAATGCTACATATGCCTAGTTTTATTCAGTAACATGGTTTATATGGTATAAAGAATCAAAAATACGAACTCACAATACATACGAAAAATAGTATATATATCACATATGTCAAGAATTATATTGCTTATTGGTTGCAATCATAATTTTCCTTGACAAAGGGATAGACAAATACATTATGAGTAAGAAAAATTGCAAGAGATAGACAAAAAGTAGCGACTTAGCAAATATCTTTAAAGCTTTTCCCCCCCATTAAATCCAATAGAAAGAAAATATCAAAATTTCACAAACTAAAAAAAACCTTAGGTCCCTTCATGCATTCATATCATATATGAAAAAATGTTGTATGTAAAAATATTGACTAAGTATGAAAAATGGTTTTTCGAAATAATCATTTTCTCAAGATAATTTTTGGAGGCTTTTATTCCTTACACATCAAATAAGAAAACTTGATTTTATGGGATTTTAGTAAGAAGTATATATTGACTTAATGAGTCATCATTTTCAGACTAAATCGTATTTTGCACTAAAACCGATTTTTCATATTTTGATTTGGTAGGAATTTGATTTTCTAGTATTTTAATTTGAATCCAAATAGGAGGTACTTCCTTATTTACATTGTAAACTTAAGTAAATAGAGTAATATAAAAATAAATGAAAGTAAAAGGACAAAGACATTTACTAGCTGATCAAAGGGGCAATTTGAAGCACCTACTTCTGCCTTAATAGGCCCGCCACAACAAGTATTTGAAATAATATACATATAGAAATACATAATAGTATATTACTTTTAAAATATTTTAAAAAAATTGAGTGGAGGCCTAGGACCACACTGATCCCAGTGTGGCTCCGCCCCTGATACGTGTGACACAAATTATGTATGTGCTTGAAACATGTGATTGGTTATGTAAACATCGACTTTGTGCAACAATAAAGAATTCTGCCAACGTTATTATGATAATCGTAGTATTTTATTAAACCCATCATAAATTTATTACAGCACATACTAAAATAAATTCAAGATTTAGCTCCCATATCTAAAAATTGCTTTGGCACATATTGCAATGTTCATGAATGGACGTGAATTAGGGTTTTGGTCATTCTCTAACCCGATACAGCCCTGCAACTCTGTACGCAGGTATTAAGGTCTCAACATTGTTCTTGCCCCTGACCCTGTAGAGTGGCTTCCCAACCTTGAACGTCTGTTTTTCGGATTCGAAACTGCTAACCTTGTCGTGCCTGGTAAGATGCAATTTCTTTTGGGGGCCTGCTTGTGTCGATGGAGCACATATGACAAGAGCCACTAGCAGCATTGCTAGGACCTTGACGAACATGTTCTTGATCAAGGGACCCATGTTAAGTTGGTTTAAGAAATTGTGTTTTTTCTAGGTTGAAGCTCAAGAAGAAATTGAAAAAAAAGAAGGTTTGGGGGTTGTCTTACTTTTTCAACAGGGGCTGTCCTTGATTATTTTCTGAATGTGACTTAAAATTGGATGGTGTTTTTATATATAGCTGTTTTGGTTACTATAACGTTCCACTGGTTGAAATGGATGGTAGAGATTAAACTTGTGAGAATGAGTTTGGTTTTTTAGGGTTATTTTGTGCTGGAAGTTTGTGGCCATGGTTTCTAGAACGATGGAGTGCCCTTGGTACTGGTAGTTGGTGGAGTTGGTTAATTAAAAGAGTCCATATCATAGTCAAAACTTTATAGTTATTATAGTAAATTAGTTAGTCGTTTCTAGTGATCAAAAACCAACTTCATTTCTAGGACATCTAGACCCCACATTTGGTCAGTAATAAGGTAATTTCTCACCCAAAACAATGTGGGGAGGCTGACTGATAAAACTTCTGATCTCCAATAACAACAATACCCAAATTCTCATATTTTGGGTTCAAAAGTGGTGGGGTGTGATACTTATAATTTCTTTTTGTCCCAATGCACATGGCTACAAAAGCATAGTTAGTAAATACGGAACGAGATAAATACGAATAAAAAATATATATGTACTAGTCGGCACTTGTTAATAAAATTTATTATATTGAAGTTCACACGTGAATGATTGACAATTATGCATATATCAAAACGAAACCTACTGTCATCAATTATCTAACCATATCCTTCCATCCAAATTAATTGACAACTTAATATTAATCCCTGAAAAAAGAGAGGAATAAGATAGAACTATTGCTGACCAAAAAATAAACAACAAAAGTTCGACCCAGAAAGTTAACAAGAGGTCTAGCTCAATGAAAAAGAACTTTGACTTGCAGATCAGTGATATCAGTTTTGAACCCCCATGACACATTTATACCTCTAATCTTATAATTTAGACTATCACTTATATTAATTATTAAAAAAATGTTCGACCAAGAAAAAATTTAAACAACAAAAGAACTATTGGTCTACTTCGGACCAAAAAGAAAGAAATATTGATCTATTGGACTGAAATTTTGGCCCAACCCATTTCTCAAGTGGTCTAAAACTGGCAAACCCGTGATCGGACTCCGACCCTAGAACACACACACTGACACCAGTCGGTTCTTCCATTTGGATCATCGTCTCGTCGCAACTCATACCCATTGCTCTAAACCATTGGGCTTAGCCCTCTCTCTCTCCCTCTCTCTCTGAACTCACTGTATTCCTCTCTTTCTCGGCAATCTTCATCACGTCGCTGCTTAATCTCGATCAGGTAACCCTATTTCTCTATCGCTTTCACACACAGAGAGGCGTGTGTATGCATATTCCTGTTTTTTCGTGGGTGAGATCTCGGTAGCGAATGCAGTTGCCGTACAGGGCCTTGTAAACTTCATTTGTGAATCAAAATCATGTTGCTGTAATAGGGTTCGTGCTCATTTTGGTTGGAATTCTTATAACCAAAGCTAGAGCATGATATGGTAGTTTATTTGAATTTTAGGGAGCTTATATTAGATGATAATGTTTTGCGCTTGTTTCTGAAGCCTTAAATCAAAGAGTGAGTTATTATTTGATGACTTTTTCTTTTCTTTTTTTCTTTTTCTTTTTCTTTTTTTTTCCTGGGTTTTTGTAGTTTCCATTTTTACATGCCAATTGGATTGTTTGTCATTTGTGGTATCTTATAAATAAGTTCCCACTGTGTGCCTATGCACGTATATGTGGGTTTTAAGTTTGTAACCGTATATCTGAGGATCATTAGGGGCAACACCACATCAGTTTCGCTTTTGGGTTTTTGGGGAAACGGGGCTTCTGGGTGTATTGACCAGTCTAGATACTATAATTTCAAGTTGCATGGTGAGGAAAAAAGCGGTTCTTCTTCTGTGGTGAAACTGAAGTGAAATTTTGCACCGATGAGATTACGGTGGTTTGGAAGTTAAATAAAGCAATTTGGTGATCTGGATTTATTTTATTGCAGTTCTGTTAGGTTTTTCAAGGTTTTTTTAAAAATAATAATAAGTTCTTCACAATATATGGTCTTTTTCTTGGGTGTTAATTAACCATGCAATGCCCTGTTATGTAGGTTTCTGTCAGTCAATACAAGTAGGGAGATGGATCACCATGAGGAGGAATCCCGTGCTGGGGGTGAACCTCATGGGAAGCAAGATGATGAGGTATGTGACTGCATCAGTCACTTTTAGAAATCCTTAGTTATTTGTTCATTGTTCTTTTTGTTGCCGAATCTTGGAGCATGTATGAGATGGAACTTTGTGAGCAACTAATAAGTCACAAACTTAATTTGAAATAAGAGGAGTTTCTTAGACTTGGCCTATAAGTGGTGGTTTGAGATCCTATTGTACTTGATAAGTATATTATATTGTTTCTCAGTTGAGTGAAGGCAGAATACTTGTTAAAATAATGTAGTATATGAAAAGTTGAAAATGAAGTTTACAGTTTGGTTGCTTGTGCGCATTCTTGGAAACTTGTATGTCTTTTAGAAGTGATTTTAGTAGGGTAGTTATTGCTTCTATTTTGCAGGAAGCTGCTGCTCGGCTTGAGGAAATCAAGAAATCAATTGAGGCAAAGATGGCTCTTCGTCAAAGCAATTTGAACCCTGAGAGGCCTGGTCAGATGATAACAGTATTCTTGTATTTTGTATGCAAATGAATGATTAACTAATTTTTAATTTATTAAATGAGTGAAAACCTTCGTATATGGAAATAAAGTTGTGTAAACTTGCAAAAGCATCATGCCTAATGACCAAACGCAAATAGAGAAATGATGACTGGTACTTTTTCCAAGGTTCTCCTTTGCTGCATCTAAATTATACTAAGACTTGATCCTAGAAATAATTGGGGCCGACAACATATTCCTTTTTTGAACTACTTGAGGTCCTCCACATGGATTTTTTTTAGCTGCTTAGTCCAATCCAAAGTCATACTCTACATTACATATCTAATAATCTATGAAGTATTGATACTTTTTCGTGCCTTTATCTTTTAAGTTTTTCTGTGCTGACATGTTTATTTTGTCATCTCTTTTATATTTTGTTTCAAAATAATCACAAGGCTAACAAAAGAAAAACCATATTGAAAGCTAGTTGACATGTATGATTGCTGCATGAACTGGGAAATAAGACAGCTTGTTCTGAATTACAGACACAGGATTTCTTAGGACACTGGATTCTAGCATTAAGCGCAACACAGCGGTTATTAAAAAACTGAAGCAGATTAATGAAGAGCAGCGGGAAGGGCTGATGGATGACTTGAGAGGTGTCAACCTAAGCAAATTTGTCAGTGAAGCTGTTACTGCTATTTGTGATGCCAAGCTTAGATCATCAGACATACAAGCAGCAGTTCAGGTTGCTGTTATGGATTTGAGTTGAAATTTATAAGGCACTTATCTTTGTTTTTCCCCATTTCCTATATTTAATTAGTAGTTTTAGTTAATCAAGTTCTTTGGGTTATTTATCCAAGATTCTACTTACAACATATTAGTCAGGATTTTCTATGGTGAATGATTAGCTAATGCTATTGCACCGTGAGTTGGCTAGAGAAACAATATGATTATTTCCAGATGTTACAGACTTACATAAACTTCAAGTTATGAACTTTTGTATTTGTGGGTTCCAAAATGCTGATCTGGATCTTCTTATCGTATTCAAGAATAGACGATGGCACTCGCTGAAATGACATGCTGTATGATAGTCAAATGCTTGGTACTATTTCTGCTGTAATGGATGCTGAGCTATCTTGTCACTTTGTTGTGTCTAGTTTTTTGGTCTTTGAATAGGAGATATGCTGCCTCACGACTTCAACAATTTGAGGCAGTTATTTGTATTGGTTTTCAAGGTTCCTGCTTCTCATTCTGTTGTTTCATATGCATCCATTTAGATATCTCTGGGTATTTGGTGTTTTTCCTATTCTAATATTTAGAACAAATTCTGAATATAGTTGATGGTTTGCTGATGTTTACTAGTGTGATATTTTCGCCCTGGAAAAAAAAACCCAGTGGGATGCTTTATCATATGGGTCTCTACTGGAAAAAAAAAATGGTGACAATTTTCAGCTAGTATGTAATGTTGGTGGCTTTTGCAGTAATTAAATTTTCATAGAGAGAAGAGAAAGATACACTTGTGCCAAATGTGCTGTATGTTTGAGCCAGTATGCAAACCTGCAAGCTTCTTCTGTCTATTTTATATGGCATAAGTGACATTATTGAATGCAGTATTTATGGGTAACACCAATGTGTTTTACACTTTTCTAACACTCATCTTTTTGTCAAAGATCTGCTCTCTGCTTCATCAAAGATACAAAGACTTCTCCCCAAGCCTACTTCAAGGTCTTTTGAAAATCTTCTTTCCCGGAAAGTCTGGGGATGACTTAGACGTGGACAAGAACCTGAGGGCCATGAAGAAGCGAAGCACTTTGAAACTCCTTTTGGAACTTTTCTTTGTTGGAGTCATAGAAGATGGTGGTATTTTTGTGAATATCATTAAGGATCTTACCAGTGGAGAACACTTAAAGGATCGGGATACTACTCAGACAAATTTGACTCTTCTTGCTAGTTTTGCTCGGCAGGGAAGAATGTTTATTAACCTTCCTCTCTCTGGGCCAGAAATTCACGAAGAGGTATGAATCTCTTTGGTTTGTTTCATTATTTGGGACATCTATCACATTTCACTATTTTTCTGCTTGCCTTGTATGGCTTTCCATTGAACTGATTTTTGTGGCATCATATAGGCACGGGGTGTGATCTTTTGTAATTACCATGTGATGTTACTTCTCATTTGGTGGCTATAGGTTGACGAGAATCCCATATATTAGTGTGAATATGTTTATTTATTTATTCATTTGATTGGTGTTTAATTTGAAGAGTACTTGCTACCTTCTATTCTATAGTGCTTATCCTGACATTTTGCCACAGTTTTTTAAGGGCCTTAATATCACAACAGAGCATAAGAAATTCTTCAGGAAGGCATTTCAAACATATTATGATGCTGCAGCAGAACTACTTCAATCCGAGCATACTGTAAGAGTTCTACGGCCTTGCTTAAGATAGTTTTACTTTTCTCTCTTTCTTTCTGGGTGTAGGGGGTGAGGTCCTGATTTTGCACCTTATTATACCTGCTTGTTATACATCTGCTTTATCTTTGTTGGACAGAGCTTCTAATTTAATTTCTTGCTAATGATATCTCTTTCCTTAACTCAATAGTGGAATACTGGTTCTGGTTGTAATTAATGCATTTTCTTGATACTGTTAGTCACTTCGCCAAATGGAGCACGAAAATTCTAAAATCCTTAATGCTAAAGGAGAGCTCAGTGATGAAAATGTCTCTTCATATGAGAAACTGCGGAAATCTTATGAACAATTGTACCGCAATGTCTCATCGTAAGTTGCTTTACTTTTTTACTCTCATTATTTGTGTGTAGAAATCTGCTGGTGACCAGGTCTGTTCGGTTTGGTAATGTTAGGATGCTTAGTCTTCTATGTTACATTGGATCCAGGATCCCGTTTTTAAACTTTGCATACTTTAATTATGAGAGCTCAACTCAACTGTATTGATCTTGTATGATCACTGCTCGGCCCCTCTTTCATAGAATTATCATAAAGCAAAAACCTGCATGGTTCTCAAAAAATAATGTCAAGAACATGGGATCAAATGCGTCCGAAAATACAAGGATATTTAATTTTGTTATAAAATCATAGAGGAAGGTTGATTTTATTTTTTGGACAAGTAACTAGCTTTCTTAAGCCGCTCAAAAGTATGCATTAGCTAGGTGCTTGCTATTTAAACTTAAAAATCCTCAACCCATAACAAGAAAACAATAGGAGCAAACTAAGACCAAAGAGAATAGCTAAGAAATTGAACAGCAACATAGGTGAAAACATATACATAGCTGAAAAAGAAAGAATCTAATTGCAACATCTGGAATGTACTTTCGTCAGATGCTCAGCTTTCTTCAAGTTGAGTCACACTAACAGCCAAATACTTCTAATGGGGTTTTCTTATCTTTAGATTTTTTTTTTTTTTTTTTTTTTTTTTTACTTCTATAGGTAAACAATGCTTCCAGTATTCCGCCCTGTTCAACTGTTGTTAGCTTTGGTCTAGATTTCCCTAAACCTTCCATTTTACTAAATAATTTTATTGATTATTAGTCTCTAATTACTTGTTTTTGGCCCACTTATGATACAAATTATTTTTTCTCACAGTTTAGCAGAAGCACTTGATATGCAGCCTCCAGTAATGCCAGAGGATGGTCATACAACTAGGGTTACTAGTGGAGAGGATGCTTCATCTCCAGCTGCTGGAAAGGACTCTTCTGTACTTGAAGCCATATGGGATGATGAAGATACAAGGGCTTTCTACGAGTGCTTACCAGATCTTAGGTTTGCTTCAGTTGAATGAGATTTATCTTTTACTAGCCAAATGAGGAAAAAACAAACTCATTTATATGATATTTGTTTGTCAGTCGTTATAATTCTCATAGTTAATTGACCTGAAATGTAGTAAGTTGTTATCTGTATGTTTTTACCAGAGCGTTTGTTCCGGCGGTATTATTGGGAGAAGCGGAGAAGAGCAATGATCAATCTGCAAAGACTCAAGAACAACCAACTGTAAGGAATCAAATCTCTGCATTTTCTGTACAGGCTCTGTTTCACTACTTATTTCCAACATTAATGATCGATACTTCCCCTGTAACAAAGATTGTTCTGCTTGGTTCTGGACCGACCAGCATAACTAATTAGGATTTCCTCAGCATGCTGAAATAGTGGGAATTAGACTCTTGTCATGAATTTGTTTGTTTCACTGAAGTGGGTCCTTTAGATCTAGATATATATATTTCTGCAATCTTTCTCCTGATTCATCTCCTGTTTTCACAGGAAATCTGCTCTCTTTGCAAGAATAAGATTCATGTTTAGTCTTGTAACAATTTATGCTTGAATTTATCTACTCAGATGAACATTTTTTAATTTTCATTATTAAGGAGCCCACACTTGAATCAGACCAAAGTCAACAGACTACAGAAGATGCTGGAGAGGCATCTGCAGATGTTGGTGCTTTACAGGAGGGCAAAAGCATAGAGAAAGGGAAGGACAAGGAAGAAAAGGATAAGGAGAAGATTAAAGATCCGGACAAAGAGAAAGGCGATAGAAAAGGAGAGAACGAGAAAGAGAAACTTAAAAGCATCGAAGGGACAAATTTGGATGCTTTACTGCAGAGGCTTCCTGGTTGCGTGAGCCGTGATCTTATTGATCAGTTGACTGTAATTATACCTGTCTGAGCTTTCCTACTGTTCTCCTCTCTCTCTCTCTCTCTCTCTCTCTCTCTCTCTCTCTCTCTCTCTCTCTCTCTCATTTGGTTATCTGTCGTTATGATTCACATTGAAGATATTTTGTATATTTTCAGGTAGAGTTTTGTTATTTAAATTCAAAAGCAAATCGGAAAAAGCTTGTGAGGGCAGTGTTCAATGTCCCCAGGACATCATTGGAGCTACTACCTTACTATTCACGCATGGTTGCCACACTGTCAACTTGTATGAAGGATGTATCTTCCATGCTCCTTGCAATGCTGGAAGAAGAGTTCAACTTCTTAATTAATAAAAAGGTCAGTTTTGCATGCAATGTGTTTTGTTGAAAATAGGAATGGTTAGTTGTTCTATAGGAATCGCTTTCATTTTGAGAAGTTCATGATTTTCATATCGAATTGTAATTTTCTGCAGGATCAAATGAACATTGAAACAAAGATTAGGAACATTAGATTTATTGGAGAACTCTGCAAGTTTAAAATCGCACCAGCTGGTCTTGTCTTTAGTTGTTTGAAGGTAATATGCACGGAACAGAATTGATGCATAGGTTCTACTAAATTTGTGCATTACTGATAATATCTCGGCTTTTCTGCTCACATTTTCATAACTTGTCTATTTAAATGTAACTTTCTATGCAGTGAATCAGGATTTAAAAGATGGGTTGAAGTATTGTCCATGCTGTTACTGAGATTTAAGATTAAATTTTCATTTTTGTTGGGGCATTTAATTTGTGAGCTGTTTACTTAGAAGTTTAATGCTATCTTATTGCCAGGCTTGTTTAGATGATTTCACTCATCATAACATTGATGTTGCTTGCAATCTTCTTGAGACTTGCGGGCGTTTTCTGTATCGGTCTCCTGAAACTACTGTGCGGATGGCTAACATGTTGGAAATATTAATGCGTTTGAAGAATGTAAAAAATTTAGATCCTCGGCACAGCACCCTTGTTGAAAATGCTTACTACCTGTGCAAACCGCCTGAGAGATCCGCACGAGTCACTAAAGTCCGTCCTCCATTGCATCAGGTGTAAATCATTTTCTAGGTTAAACTCTTCCTCTTCAAAATTTAATTTTGATATATCCAACATCAGAATTAACCTTTTGTTTACATATTGTCTTTTTCAGTATATAAGAAAGTTGCTATTCTCAGATCTCGATAAGTCTACAATAGAGCATGTGCTCAGGCAACTGCGTAAACTACCATGGGGTGAATGTGAGCCATATCTTTTAAAATGCTTTATGAAGGTTCACAAAGGGAAGTATGGCCAGATCCACTTGATTGCTTCGCTGACTGCTGGTCTGAGTCGCTACCATGATCAATTTGCTGTATCTGTTGTTGATGAGGTCATTTCTTTCATTCCAAAAATATTTTTGTTGGATTTTATTTTACATGGTAGATGTGATCTTACTTGTAATGGCTGCCCCTTGCAGTGCAGTAGTATCTCCGTTAGATTTGTCAACCTCCAGAGGCTCAAAGTATGGGAAGTGGGTTTAGGGGAAGGGAAGGGATATCCCCTTGCTACTGCCTAGAATACAGATAAAAAAATCACTAATTGATCATTTAATTAAGATCAAGATCATTCAAACTCATTCTTTTGTTCCTTTTCTTTTTTATTGAGTGGTGAGCTGGTCGCCATAATAAGTTTTATCTAACAGTAAGTGATATGCTGTTAGATACTCATTAATATTGGCATACTATACCAAATTTAAAGTCAACCAAACCTCGAGGTTTAATATACAATTTCATGATTTGTCTGCCTCATATTTTATTTAAATGGTAATCGTTACTGTTAGTACAACAATGATTCTAGGGAAAGGATAAAGGAGAAAGAAAAGGAGGCGTGGGGGAGAGTTTTTAGCAATCCAATTGTTAGCATACGTAATCCATGATCCAGACCATAAATAGTTTTTAACTTCCTATTTAAAGTATTTAAAAACAAATTGGACCATTTGTCTTGGCATATAAACTTTAAACCATTTGCATCATCAACCCCCACCCCACCCCCTCCCTCCAATACCAATAGAAAAAGAGAGGGAAGAAATGAATATACATTAACATTTCTCAGAGATGAACCGTGCTTGTGTGTGCAAATTCAAATATTTCTAATTTGTCTACACTGTAATTCTCACTGCTATATCCTTACTTTCAGGTTTTAGAGGAGATCAGGCTTGGCCTAGAATTAAATGAGTATGGGATGCAGCAAAGACGGATTGCCCATATGCGATTCTTAGGAGAGCTATACAACTATGAGCATGTAGATTCTTCTGTTATTTTTGAGACTCTTTACTTGATTCTTGTCTTTGGCCATGGCACACAAGAGGTATGAATTTTATTTGTTTATTTCCGTAAACATCTCTGATATTATTGATAGTACTTGAGAATTTTGCTTAGGATTTTCTGACAAAGCGTTGCTTAGGCTTTCTCCAGATGAAAGCATCATATTGCATATTTCTTTTCATATCACGTTGTGTTTGTTTGAAATTTCGATATGATAAGTCTTTATCTTAGTTTTTTTATAAAAAAAACTAGTTTAATGATACCACAGTGCATTTATATTCAATGCTAGGTTTGTCTTGAAAACTATATGCTAAAAGTAGAGGAGTATTAATGAAATGCATTTTTTGAAATATTGCAGTACCACTGGACATCTTTCCAAAATTAAAATTTTAATTCTATAATAGCAAGCGTGTCTGTGATTATACTGTGAAGGTTTGGGTACTAAAAAATGAAATCTGCAATTAGTATATAACACATTGCTCATTACTCATGTTTATTCATGATTGTATAGTTTATGATTTTTAAATGCGTATTTGTCCTCCGGCTTTCATCCGTATGATATTGTAATGTACAAACTATTTAACTGGTTGGTGGCCCCGAGGATTTTGAACTGGTTGGTTCTTATATAAGGGCTACCCAATACTATTTATGTGCACAAATACTTGCATCAATGGATGTTTTCATACTATATATACAATCTTTTGATTTAAGGCATCGCTAAAATGGCCTCTCTTTTTTTAATCATTTCTTCTCTTTTCCTATAAAATCAGAAGTTATTTAAATCTCCTAGATATATGAGAATCTTCTTTGTTTGGTCATACTTTCTTTTTCTGTGATAGCAGCAAGATGTACTGGATCCACCAGAAGATTGTTTCCGCATTAGGATGGTTATTACTCTTCTGGAGACCTGTGGCCACTACTTTGACCGAGGCTCTTCCAAGAGGAAGCTTGATCGATTCTTGATGCACTTCCAGAGATATATACTAAGCAAAGGAGTACTCCCACTGGATGTTGAATTTGACATACAGGTCAGTCGTGTGGCTCATATTATTCAACCCCACCGTCGTGTGGCTCCCTCTACCTCTTTAGTTGAGGCGTGAAAGTATAGAAGGACCTTTTTATTTTCTGCTTTAGCTAATGAAAAACATGGAATAAATAGTTTAGGATTCTAAGGTAATCTGACCTCTTATCTATTTTTCTTCTCTTACATACCGTTCTGTATCTTTAATTGAAACACACTATTCCAAAATCAATATTATCTGTAATGTAAACAAGATAAATATTACTCCTTTATCTTTCTGTACTCATGTAGTAAAGCACTTGCAGGACTTATTTGCAGAACTACGCCCCAACATGACCCGATACTCATCCATTGACGAAGTAAATGCAGCTCTAGTAGAACTTGAGGAGCATGATCGTACTGTCTCCACTGACAAGGCCAATAATGAGAAGCACTCCGACACTGAAAAGCCTTCAAGGAGGGCCACCTCCAACAAAAAGTCTGTGAATGGTACTGAGGAAAATGGTGTAAGGCATGGAGACCACGGAGATAGTGACAGTGATTCAGGAAGTGGCACCATTGATCCAGATGGACATGACGAAGAAGAATTAGACGAAGAGAATCATGGTGATGGATCTGACAGTGAAGAGGAGGATGATGATGGGGGTGGACCTGCATCTGATGAGGATGATGAAGTCCATGTCAGACAGAAGGTTGCAGAGCTGGATCCTCAGGAAGAAGCAAATTTTGAGCTAGATCTCAAAGCTGTTATGCAGGTAAGATGTAAATTATTGTTGTGTATGCTCTTGCACAATGTTTTTATTTATGTTTGTCATGCTTAGATAGCACATTCTAAATCAATGGATTCATGGTCGCTAAATCTTGCATTCTTATTTTCCCTGTTGGTTTGGCACTTGATTTTGCACATGATGTTATGATGCTGAAGGGTTACAAATAAGACAGTTTTTTTCACCCATTCAAAAATTTATGAACACAGGAAAGCATGGAGCAACGCAGGCTAGAGCTGCGAGGCCGACCTGCATTAAATATGACGATACCAATGAATGTGTTTGAGGGTTCCATCAAGGATCATCATGGAAGAGGGGTTGGAGGGGAAAGTGGAGATGAGGCGTTGGATGAAGTCTCTGGAGGAAGCAAGGAGGTGCAGGTGAAAGTTCTTGTGAAGCGTGGTAACAAACAACAAACGAAACAGATGTACATCCCTCGGGATTGCTCGCTTATACAGAGTACGAAACAGAAAGAAGCAGCAGAGCTTGAAGAGAAACAAGACATCAAGAGGCTGGTTTTGGAGTATAATGATAGAGAAGAGGAGGAGCTTAATGGATTGGGGAACCAAACTTTGAACTATATGCAGAGTGGGGGCAACAGAGTTGCTGGCCGGGGCAGTAATTGGGAAGGAACTAGTGGTAGAGGTGGTGGAACACGTCATAGATATCATGGTTATTCAGGTGGGGGTGTTTATTACAGCCGGAAGAAGTAAAAGGAAAAAAAGGTGTGATTTTACAAAGCTGTAAAGCCAAAAACACCTCCATTGTGGGAGTTCCCTCATTTTGCAGATGTGGTTCGTTTCTTTTTGAATCCGTGCTTGTAAGTCAAACAATGATTTCAAGAGACGTTCCTATCTGATGGAGAAGCCATGCCCTTTTGGGACATTTGCATTTGACCCGACGATTTCCTTATACTGCAAGGTTATATGTTTTGTGCCCTTGTTAGAAGATAGTTACAGTTGTGAAGAAATAACCGATAGACGGTATAGCTAACCAGGAACCAAGACAGCAATGCAGAAGAAAAGGTGGTGGTGTGATATACTTGAGGTGCTGATCTGCAGAATATGCCATTGGTTCGCCATAAATTAGATAATTTAGTGTTAGAACCTGATGTTGTGTCACCATGCGTGTATATTTGTCAATAGGACGTGAAAGATTTGATTTTGATGCAAACTCTGCTGTGGGTTCTTTTTGTACCTGGAATCTGATATTATATATTGCTTTCTGTATTTAGTTGTATGACCCTTGTACGTGCCATACTGAACTTGGAGCTCTCTTGCTTATACAGAAATGGTAAAAATGGAATCTTACCAAGACCACTTTGGCAGAATTTTTTTCTTTTCTTTTCCAAACAATAGTCACACACCAAGACAAGATTGTGGGTTGTATCAGCAAACTAGTTGATGTAGCATATGGGTGAATTGAGTATTTAGGTAATTTGGCGGAAGCGAAAAGGAAAACTTAACAAGCTAGAAACTAATGGCAGGAATAAAAAACTGCCAGATTTAAGGACCAAATTAAATGATTTCCTCTTTCAACTCTTTCTTTTGTAAACCGTAATGGGTTTTGACAAAGATGTGCTCATCAGTAGTGGGTGTGTGAAGTCTGAATTATGTGGAGAACCAATAGCATTTGAGTCATCTGCTCTGTCAATTTCATGTTTTCATCTTATCATTTTCTACCAGGTCACTTTGGTCACTCTCCTCCTGCAAAAGCAACAGGGTTTAACAAATTCCGAATTGAAATTCTTTGCTTCAATCTCTCATTTTCTACTCTTCATTATTATCTTAATGGTCCACACCAATGCTTTTATGATTGTTAATTATTCTTTGCCTCTCTTGGGGCTCTAACTAACTCTTTCCTTTGCAATTTCCTTGACCTTCCTCTGTTTCAACTTTACTACAATTTCTATAAAATCAAAGATGGCTCATTTTCTTATCGAGATGCCTTGGGACAATCCTGACTTTGAATGAACAAAGGCCCTTGTAAAGAACCACGTCGTTAGAAACTAATGGAAGACTCCGCCAGCCAGGCAAAAAAGAAGAAGACATAAATAAAGATTTAAAGGAAACCAATTAATGAGTTCAAAAGGAAAGTTATTTTCCTTAACAAGTGGAATTTGATCCCTAAATTGTTGAACCTAATTTAAAATATATATATTTCTTATTTATCATCTATCAAAAGAAAAATAATGCTTAAATAGATCTAGCAGCATACATGGACTTAGTCAAGTTGGTTAGAGCATTATGCTTTCCACTTTGGACCCAAGTTCAAATCCCCCTCCCGATAGCAAATCAAACTCTTATCATTGATAAAAGCTACAAGTAGCCTTTTTAAAGGGTTTTTCAATGGGGTTGGTTTTACAACTCTACTACAATTAAGATCTTGGAGATAGGAGCAATGTGGCCTTGTTAGTTGGAGATCCAATCCCTCAAATGAAGGAAATCTTTCCTATCAAAGAAGAAAAGCCTAGAAGCAAATTTATTTTATTGTTCGGAATTTGGTTCTCCAAAGTCTTTATGCCTTATGGCCAAAACCAATAATCTAAGCAAAGCTATTCGAGCACATTATTATTATAATTTTACAGCTAAGTATTGCGTGCAACAAATGGAACATGTGGCTCCCCACATTCCTACTTTCACTTTGGTGCAAAATGTGACACATCAACTCTAAGAATCCACTTAACTAGGTACTAGAAGGATTATTCTTTTTTCTTTTTCTTTTTCTTTTTTATTTTCCTTCTTTCATGCGATCCACGATGATTGTTGTGATGTTTGCTTGTTCATGTTCAAAGAACAATTCGGACTTTACTGTCTTCTAAAAAGCTCAAATTGTTAAGAACCAAGTAAAAGGATCAAAGTCAAAGATTTGGTTTGACATGTAATTAAATTTATGATGCTATTTTATAATCAACATTATTCGGATAAGACATTAACGTACGCGAAGAATTCATTTTTGTGATTCTCCAAGAACCACGAAGAAAATTATGAGGTTAAAGAAAAAAAAAATATAGGTTTAGTCAAATCAGATATGCTCTCCATTCTGCACCTAAATTTAAATTTCCTTTTTTATAATTTAAATTAGCCAAAATAACTTGAACATGCATGTCAATGATCATGTACCAAACACATAATTACAACATAAGAACTTTTTTATATAAAATTTACATATATATGAAGACACATTATAACTTGTAATAATTTCCTTAAAAGAAGAACAAAAATATATATAAAACTTGTGTCACTTTCATAGATTTAAGTGAATCACAAAATCAATCATCTAAATAGTGAGGGTTGTTGGGAAAAATAAGTTCCCTACTTACAAAAGCAAGAGAGAAAAGATGCTGCCTTGATATTTATTCTCATATATTATTAAAATATTATGGAAAATGGCCGACCAAACACGTCAAAACAGTGCTTGCATTATTATTTCACGTTTGGATTATTGGACCTCCCAAAAAAAAAAAATTAAAAACATATGCAGAAGCTGCGTCCACGTTTAGTCACACGTGAGAAAAATAGAAGACACACTTGTAAATAGATGAAAAAGTATGAGTATTTTCATATTGGTACGAAAGGAGGGGAAGCAGCCACGTCAGTGAGAACCTTGAAACCTCGTAAACTTGCCGACAAATACACCAGAAGCAATTATTTCTTATCTACTTCTTCCCCCAATTGGGTACTCTATCAATTTCTTTAATCATCATCCCACTTGCACACTAATATTTTTTTATTTTATTTTTTAAATATATTATTATGCAATTATTTAAATTTTAATTGACCCTACACTTCAAAATAATTTATTTTTTATTTATAAAGGAAAAATGCCATCTATGTCTATCTATCTATGTTTACATTAATATTTGATTAGTGGGTTTGGTGTTTAAGGTTCTCCATAATTGGATACTTTGTTACATTGACATTGTACTTTCTGGTGATTAAAATATCATAGGAAGTTAACAATATCTAGCCTTTGTTGTTTAAAAAAAATTATAAATTGGTTTCCAGCTGTACTAATGCACAAGGATCAATGATTTTACTTATTAATTATGGGAGTTACTGTGTGCTTAGTATTTTAATAGAATTCCTATGATATCATGAGTGACGTATTTTCGCAATTGGTGAGATTCATGTGCCTCGTATTTGATCACACGAACATTTTTTGATTTAAAATTGACAATTTTAAACATGAGAAATGGAACGTTAATTGAAATCGAATCAAGTATAACATGCGGGAGGAATATGGTTGATTTGTACATGACTATTAACATGAATTAGGAGTTTATATCGGTTCGAAACTAATATAATTTTTATCAATTTGTATTTAATCCAGTATAGATTGGATTATAATTTTTTCAATTTAATTCAATCACATTAGATGTTTAAATCCAATCCGATTCGATCCAAGTGATATTGGATTGGATGATCAATTTTCATAATGAAATATGAAACATCTATCGTCAAGTTTAATATAATCAAATATTTTAATATACGTAAATGTAAAATATAAATGAAATACTATAGAAAATTATTTTTATTTGAAAATATATTAAACATAACTCCATCAAATTACTTAAAATGTTTATAACTTTCTTAATGAACATTACCTAATGAGCAAAATAAGCATGGAACTAACTAGATTATATTTGATTGGATCCTCACAAGCAAAGCAGTCATCCGATCCAATCATGTCAATTATAGAAATTAGAGATTCAATTCAATCCGCCTAATCATCGAAATCAATTAAAAATGAATTGAATTTAGACGGATTGGATTGGATCTTGCACACCTCTAACATGAATAGTAGACATATCATGTTAGTGTTAAATAAAAACAACTTAATTATGAGATGATGAAAATAAATTTATTTTTTTCCATATTAATAACGTATATAAGATGTAGTACCCTACACATTTGAATATGGGAGGTTCTAAAGGTCATTATGCAAGGTGCGGGCAAATATTACATCATTATTTTCTTCAATCATGTAACGAAAACAAAAACAAAAAACAAAAAAACAAGAAAACAAGAAAACAAGAAAACAAGAGGTATCATTATTCAATGGTTTGTTCTAGTATTTGATAGGTTGATTGGACGAAACGAAAAGAAAGGTATTGATAGATATGGATAGTTTAAGATATTTACTAGAAGAAAGTTACAAGGGACACCTATTATTATAAAGGTATTTTACAAGGGATTTTAAGGAGGGAAGAGGCTTACCAGAAGAGGAAAGGTTCGTGGGTATGAATCATTCTCCTGCTTCTGTCAAACATTTTGTTTCCTTTCTCAAGCAAAATGTACGGCTCAGATTTGGTCGTCTTCTTCTTCTACTCATATTATTATTTCTTGGGTTCATTGGTGGTTGGTTGGCTTGATTAATTTTAATTAATTTAATTAATAATATTATTAATAAAGGCCACTGCCATGACAACTGACAACTGACAAGTGATAAGAGCCCTTGTCTGTCTTCATTAAGGTTTCTCTCTCGATCACTATCGCCTTTCCTTTATCGACTTATCAGACTACATATGTGGTTGGCTATGGCTTGCCTACCAATAAATAAATAAATAAATAAACAAAGGGAGTAGTTGCCTCCTTTTATTATACTCATCTCTCTTTTTCTTTATATATATAGATTTATAATATTTTTTTAAAAGTCTTTTTTATATTACGAATGATAGATTATGTAATGTAAATCTAGGCTGATAGTTAAAGTTTAAGATATTAGGGGCTTGTTTGTTAGGCAGGATTAGGCTAGACTAGACTAGACTAGCAAATTGCTCGATTTAGTTGCATCTTTTGTATCTCGAGCAAGGGATGTTCATTAGTGGGACGAGGTGGGCACCGATTGGCTTTTTGCTACTCTAGCTAAAAAGTAAACCTTACAATTCATTATCAATAAAATCGCTCTTATCGTTTGACAATATATATATATATATATATATGAATATTGTTGTCTAACTTAGAGGATTATAGAGGACTATTCAAAAGAGGTTGTTCAAGTGCAGGGGGATTAATCAAATGCAAAGTCTTTTTATTAAATCTAATTATGAAGTTGTGAATATCTAAATCGAGTTTGTTTTAATGGCAATTGGAATACAAGTTTATTTTAATTATGTAATATGATCTCATTATGTAATTTGGGTCTGATTTTCTTTCTTCTTCTTTTAAAAACATATAAATAAAAGATGATGTTTATTGATGAAAAAAAAGTTCAAAGCTCAAGCAACTAAGGTGTCGAATATGGGTAAATTTTCTTTGGTGACTAAACACAACATTAAGTTAAATTGATTTAGAGAGAATCATGTGCGACCCACAAAAGGACTAAAATCCCAAATTTATCATCTAGAAGCACGCATACTCGAACATGTAATATAGATATGCCGTACATAAGGAAAAATGTCATATTTACACCGAAAACTAAAAAGAAATAAAATATCATAAAGAGGATACAAAACACATCAAACTCCTAAAGAGTTTCTGGAAATTATTAAACATAAATGAATTAAGATGCATGACCAACGCTCCCGAATAGAGCCATAATAACTGCTAAATTAAGAATTTTTGAACCCAAAAATCTTCTCTAACTATATGCTATTAAGTCCGAAATGAAATTAATGTTGTATGATATAAGATGTAATTAAAATTTTCAAGCCACAACACCAAAATTGTGGTCCGCGAAGACAGAGACATATACAACTTTATTTTTTCAATGCAACTTTAAAGCCGGACTCAACCATATCAAACATGTGATTCGCTTTCTCTCTAGTCCCTTCGTGTATAATAAAGATAAATTTTTTTTTAAATAAAAAATAAAAAAACTAAAAAAAATCAATCCCACCTCATCCCGATAGACCCAAAACCTCTGGTATGAGTACAGTACACAAGAGAATATTTGCTTTTGCTAAAAGAAAGAAAAAAAGATAAACCTTTGCTTTTGTAAACCGTCCGTCATGGTTTTAAGGAAAGGACAAATCCGTATAAATGACCGTTCATCGTCCGTTTCTTTGTCCTTTCCTCCTCCCAACAGGCAAAGACCACTTCAACAAGATAAAAAATGAGTAAAAAATTGAAAAAATATATAAAAATTTGTGGATTAATTTTTTATGCTTTAGTTTTTAAGAATATATTGCAATGTTCAATACGTACCTGAAATGTTTTAGTGAATTCAATTATTTCTAAATAATAATAAATAAGTTGACGAACAAAAAACAGCTAAGATCATCATATAAATATCAAATTTATAATTAAAATTTCAATTTGTTGGATAAAATAAGTGTTCTCTTTTTCTAATTTCATTATCATAATCAACTTATTTTCCGTCAAATCAGTTTGTACTATGAACCTCATTTGTTTACAATCAATAAACGACTATCATACCATACATCGCAGTAGTTGGTATTAAAAAATTGATACTGTGATGCCTATATTACTACTCATATTCTAACATGTATCACATGTGTGTCAACGTTCTTACCCGTACTTCATGAAACGAACAAAAATATATAAACAAATACGATATTTTATAAATCCAAATGACATCCTTCATGACATACTCCATTTGCCACGTCCACAAAGATCCACATTTGCACAAGCATTGTTCTTTTTTTTGTGTGGGCAAAATGCCAAGAACGTTGCTATGCTACAAATGATGTAGTTTTTGTCACATTTTTTCTTTGGTTTGTGAGGAGGAGGGAGGCCGGAGCTAGCTAGGGTAGCTATTTTAGGTGATTACCAAGCCCTACTTTTGGATTTAATGAACCCTTCTCTATATATGGGGACCATCATATAACCCAATTGAGAAATAAATCAAGACCCTTTTAAAAATAAATAAATAATTTAATTATGGCTATAAAAATAAATAAATATTAAAAAAGAGTGGTCCTCCAAACAAAGTGTACACCTATGGTTGGTTAATGATATATATTGTCAAGTCGCCTATTATTTTTGGCACCAATAGTCTGATACCTCCGTCCATCCTTTTGGAGAGGTTTTCAGCCAGTCACATGTAGCCGCGTAGCTCGTGGTCCCCACGGATATATGAATATTGCTGTAATTTGATCTTTGCGTGAAAATTCACATATGCCGACTTGTCTGTGTGTGTGACCGTCCAAAAACTGTTGAAAGTCAAACCTGCGACTTCTCCTGTTTTAGGAAAGGGGAAATTGCCTGCCCTTTTCTAACGTTGCAATCTAAAAAACAATCAAGTACAAAAATATTCATGCAAAGCTTTCTAATTTTGGATGGCTCTTTGTACAACACAGATCTATGTTTGTTTAATTACTTTGGTAACACAATATTTGTTTGTTCTAAGTTCAATCATTCTTTTCTTTTTCTTGGACAAGAAATTTGTCTGTGAATTGGGCGTAGTGCGCTATGTTGGATGCACACTATATATATATATAATTTTTTATGTGGATATTGGGACTTTATTATCGTGCAGATCTATGTATTTTTTACTATCCATCTCTATTTTTCTTTCTGTTTACAATGACATCTGCACGATAATAACATGCAGATATTTGAATGAGAGAATTGAAATTGTGAAAATGTTATTGTATCAATTGATTTATAAATTATAAGACACAAAAAATCCCAAAATTCCAACAAATATTTTGCTGTATTTGGATTGGACGATGGTGGTGAGTGAAAATGACATCACTTGACCATTTACAATGCCAAAAATTAATGTGATTCCAAATTTTGTACAAGGCACTAAAATGGATTGCTAAGATCCATTTTAATCATTCATAAATCAAATTCATTTTCTAGTGCATGTCCCTTTTTCGGAAAAGAAAGAAACATCAATCCTTTGATCTAATCCGTTATCTTAAGCATGAATCATGCCAACCTCCTTTTCTTTTTGTGAAAAATTATGAGATTGCGTTAATAATTCAGTCAAAAACGTCACTACAAAAAGAATTATTCATGCAAAAAAATCTCTCGTGTTCATATGTTTGAAGTGAAATTTATGGATATAGAGAGTAATTTTCTTTTATGAACTTGTATTGTTAGGTAGAATCATACTGTCAGAATGTGAATGTAAGTCATACATTAATGATAGAATCAACTCGAACAATGATTCGTCTTTATAGTATACGAATGTAAAGATTTTATCCGGTACATTTTTTCTATAAATATTATATGAAAATATATGTATGAATAATCCGGTACCTTTATGCTATTCCTCTTGTGGTGCTTTTTAGGTTAGGTCAAGTCACTTCACTGTTGAAGTAGTAATCAAACCTACCTGATTTGATCTGCCTTGATTCACATTAACATTCATAGCAATAAAATCGACTGGGGGAGGGGAGTTTACTTTTTAACTTCCTTAAATTTGCTTTGACTCCTTTCAATAATTATGGAGGTGGAAAATGATATAACAAGAGAGAAAAACCAAAATGGTATAAATAAATAAATAGACAAATAATAATATAATATGCAAAGTGCAACACCCATTCCAAGTGTGTAACTGTTCTCTTCCTTCACACAGCTAGCTAACACGTCCCCCATCTCTTTCTTTTTAGCCCCTTGAAAGAGTTTTTCCTCAACCAGTTTCTTATGCCCATATAGCTAGCTAGCTAGCTCTCCCAGCCTCTCATCAAACCACTAATTGCTTCTCTCTCTCTCTCTCTCTCTCTCTCTCTCTCTCTCTCTTTCTCATTCTCCGGAGCAAAATTTACTTCATTTTTCCATGTTGGTTTGATTTTCTTGAATCAAAATTGGGTTGTGCAACTAGGTTCTTGGCATCAAAGGTTCTAAGCTAGCTAATGCAAAAGCAACCCTGCTCCGAAAATCAATAGCTACATTTTTTTTTTCTTCTTCTGAAACAGAGCTAAAAGAACACAGAAATTATGTTGGATCTTAATGTTAACATCACCCTCACCACTGATGCCAGCTTTGATTATGAGAAGGCAAAAGATATGGAGATCGAGGAGCTTCCACAGGGCTCAAGGACCCAAATGGAAGACTCCGGGACCTCAAACTCCTCCGTTGTCAATGCCGAAGAAGCTCCGACTCCGAGCAATGCCGGCGAGGAAGATTCAACTAACAACACTACCTCATCTTTCGTCTTTGATATCTTGAAGAAAGACAAAGACGGTCTCTGCAACACTACCTATTACGGTGGGGCCAAAGACCAAAACCCATCTCTACAATTCGTGACAAGGTCGCTTTTTCCGGTGACCGGAGACGGCGGAGGAGGCAAGGAGGCAGAGTGTGGGTTGTCGACGACAACGCCTCAGTGGCTGAACTTGTCGTTTGCTGAGTCTGGTAGCCAAGCTCAGGCCGAGCTGAGAATTATGCAACAGAAAAAACCGCAGCCTCGGAAAAGCAGAAGGGGGCCGAGATCTCGGAGCTCTCAGTACCGCGGCGTCACGTTTTACCGGAGAACAGGGCGGTGGGAATCGCATATATGGTGTGTTCTTGTCAGCAATGACTAGATTGATCATCATTAGTTAAACGGTTAATCTTCTTTAATAAATTTCGTTTCTTTTCTGGTGTGTAGGGATTGTGGGAAGCAGGTATATTTAGGTGAGCAGATGATCATAACATGATTTTTTGAGCAAATTAAATTCATGGTTTTGTGGTCTTGGACCTAAATTGAATTGGGTTTTGCTTGGTTTTGTTGTAGGTGGATTTGATACTGCTCATTCTGCAGCTAGGTGAGTGCATATTTTCCTTTCTGTGAAGAACATATTTGGTTGGTTTATGGTTTGTTTAGTTTTTTGCTAAATTGGGTTTAATTTAATGATTTCAGAGCATACGATCGGGCTGCAATCAAGTTTAGGGGAGTTGATGCTGATATCAATTTTACTTTAGGCGATTATGAGGAAGATATGAAACAGGTACATAGAATGTGCCTATGTTTAATGACTGGTTAACTACATGATTTTTTTTTTTTTTGGTGGGGTTTGGATTAATTTTACATTGCTTACTAAATTTGCAGCTGGGGCATCTGAATAAAGAAGAATTTGTGCACGTGCTTCGTCGCCAAAGCACCGGAGCCTCACGTGGGAACTCAAAATATAGAGGTGTAGCTCTGCCCAAATGTGGTGGTGCTGGTGGTAGATGGGAAGCTAGGATGGCACAATTTCCTGAGAAAAAGTGAGAACCAAAGCCCCCTTTAACTGAAGCTATCTTTCAGCTGAATTTATGGCTTTAAAAAAAAAAAATCTGATATAAATGTGTATTTGATTTTGCTGAATTTCAGGGTCTTTGAGAAGGAGGGCATCAAATACAACACAGGAAGAGAAGCAGCAGCAGTTACCAACTTTGTTGACCCTAGCATCTATGAAGGGGAGGTGGTTTTAGATGCAAGCATTGAAGGTACTAAATGAAACCCATGTCTGTTTTCTCATATTGGTTTTGTGTCTTACGTACAAGATGACAAAACAAGCCCCCACCAGCCACTCATGGAATGCAATGAATTTGGTTTTGCTGTGAATGCAGGCAGTGGCCATAACCTTGATCTCAGCCTTGGGATTTCTCAGCCTTCTTCTGGTCAAAAGGGCAATGGCAATCTGGGGGATTTTCAATTTCGTTACAAAGAGAGGCCAATGGTGTGTTTTTGTTTCCTAATTTTAGTAATTTTTGTATGTGTTTTTTGTAGGTTTATATGCATGTCATTTTCATTTTGTTTAGATATTTTTGAATACATGTGGCTATTGTCAGCAGCCCTTTTGTAACTTTAGCCTCCTAGCTGTTGATAATTAATAGGTTTCCTCTTCTGCAGGTTAATGGCTCTGCTGCTTCTGCAGCTGTGGGGCAAACCCCTCATGTTCTAACAATGGTAGCCAAGCATCCTGCCTTATATTCTGGGATGTATCCAGGTTTCTTACAAAAACATGAGGTACTTTTACTTCTCATCTTTTTCAGCACCAAATTGCTTGTTTTGTTTTGGAGATAGATGAATGGTAATTAATTCTAGCTTCTAGAAGTTTAGAAACTGTAATTTATATATGCATGCCAATTACTGCTATTGCTTCTGCAATGAAACACAGTAATTTCCATTGTCCTCTGGTTGAAAAGTACAGAGTAGTAGTAATTTTTCAATTTTAACAGATTTGGTCAGATAATTTTGAACCCCCTCCTTGTGATCACTAGATTGAATTTCCTTTGCATTGCATTCTTGCAGAACCATGAAACTATAGGAAGCACCTCACTTGATGGATATTGATCCAAAGTTTCAATCTATTCATTTCAAATCTGTACAGAAAATTAATGATGTTGAATTAACTTTTGCTTGCAGGAAATGGAGTCAGATCACAACGGAGCCCAAGCTGTTTCTTCACCGAGATATACAAACTGGGCATGGCAAGTTCATGGAAACAGCCACAGTGTTAGCCCAGTGCAATTGTTTTCTATTGCAGCATCATCAGGATTCCCATCTTCTATGGCTTCTACAGCTCCTCCAGCAGCTAATTATTTTCCACCAAACCTCCAAGGCAGTGCTTCTGCCTCCTACAACGTCGGCCGCCTTCCTTTTCCTACCCCATCCACCATGTAATTGTGCTTTTGAAAGGCTAGGTGTGCAGAACTTGACTAAGACACAATAGTCTGTAATGTGCAGAGATGTTTTCGTTTTGTACGTTGTCTCATATTATCAAACATAGATTGCTATATATTAGCTCTGTAACATTTCCCTTGTAACTGTTGTATATGAGCTTCAGTATCCAAATGAGGCTTTGTCAATCAAGTAAAAGGGTTCTTATATTTGCAATTGCACAGTGGAAAGACATTAATGTATGCAAAGCACATTGTTTCGCGTAAATTATCATGTGGATTCGATACACTACGTGACATGCCACAAGTCATACACAATAATTTTTTCTCCTGTGCCCGTGTCAGAAATACTCAGTTGTGACGAAAAGCTTGAATTATTCATTTTGTTAATATGTGGCGTTGGTTCAACTTCAAGCCATCTAAGTTGCATGATAGAGAGAAGAAAGATGGTAGTAGATGCTGATGCTCACTTAACCTTCAATCCATACCCGAATCAACCTAACTTTATTTGACTTGTAGTAACCTAACGGATGAAGGAAAAACAAGAAGTCTCTAGGTATGTTGTGTGCCTTCTTTTGATACAAACGATATTGGGGAAGGTAGTTTTCTCATACACCCACTGTCAAGGTGGGATTTGATTCGAACTTGAGATCATTGGTCTGCAAAACAAGACTTTTTTTTTTTTTTTTTTTTTTTTTTTTTGGGGTTACGTTGGGAGGAAAGAAACCCCTTGGGGTTTCGAACCTGGATGTCAAGTAGAGGGAAAGGGGGAGACCACCACTGTGGTACCTGCTCTCGACTAAGCTGGACCCCTTAGTTTTTATAACAACGCTACCTATATTTTTTTTCCAAGGACGGGACCATTTTTCTTGTTGGGGCAATGAATTGCAAAACACCACAATAACACTAGGGGCATAGAGCATAGGTTGGCTCCTGGCTAAGGCCGGCTAATAAGCCCACCAAAAGAAAGTTAGTCCTAGCCCGTCAACCTACCTCCAAGACCCCCAACTTGTAATCTGACTATGGTTAACCTATTCGGAATCTCCGGATCTATGTTTATTTTCAACTCCCCGAAGTATTTCATCGCTTACTACACTCTTCCTCATCTCTAATTGAAGCAATTGGATGTCTGATTTGGGCCTATATGACATGACTGATCAATAGAAATACTCTAATACTTCATCTTTGTCAAATCATCATTTGTCATGACTATTCGGACTGAGTTCCTTAGCTTGGACATGACATTAGTTCATGTCGCTATTCCCGGATCTCTCCCCCGGATGAACCATATAGTCAAGAGAAACCGTGAACCAGAATAGAAGAGCTTGCCCCACCCATGAGTAAATACTTCGTAGTAGCCTCAATATTGCATAACATTTGGGGTGTACATCGATTCGAAACCAATATAATTTCACCAATTTGCATCTGATTCAATATAGATTGTATTATAATTTTTCCAATCTAATTTGATCCGATCCAATTGATATTGAATTGGATTGGATTGGATTGGATAATCAGTTTTCATAATGAAAAACAATAATAATGAAATTTGAAACATTTATCATTAAGTTTAATATCATCAAAGAATAATGCTACTTTTACCACATTCCTATACAACCTTATATGGCAAATGAGGTGGACAACCACATTAATTAAATGAATTTAACATTTTCTTTTCTTTTATGATTGATTGACACTTTTTAATTGACGTGGTTGTTCAATTCATCTGCTACATAAGGTGGTATGAGAATGTGGTATACAAATGGGGTAAGAGTAGCATTACTCTATAATCAAACATTTTAATTGACGTAAATGTAAAATATAAAAGAAACGTTAGAGAAAATTATTTTGATTTTATAATATATTAAACATAATTCCAACAAATAAGCATGAAATTAACTACATTGGATTGGATTGTATGCTCACAAGTAAATCCGCCATCCGATCCAATCATGTCGGTTTTGGAAATTAGGAATCCAATCCAATCCGCCAAATTATCGAAACCAATTAAAATTGGATTGTATTGAATTGAATTAGTCGATTTAGGCGGATTGGATTGGATCTTGCACACCCCTACATAATATGACTTAAATTTAATACGAAATTAACGCCTTAAGATGCAATTTTTATTTTACATGAACAATAAACCTACATGGAGTTTTACATTCTTAGCACATCAAATTTGATACGAAACCAACAAGTTAACATGAATAATAAACGTACCAAGGGTTTTACGTTCTCAATTTGTTAATTTTTTTGGTTAGTAATGAACACGTGGAGTCAAATTTAGGACATCTTTCAATATTGAATAAAGAAAATACGATTAGAACAAAAATTAGTTGAGTCATAAAAGCCAATATTATTATGATTGACAATTGAATTATTCTTCCTATCATATTTCGAATATAAAAGCCAATATTATGGTTAACAATTTGAACCCAAAAAAAAAAAAAATTCAATTGTCAATCATAATATTGGCTTACAAAACTCTTCAATTTATATTTCATTTAAACTAATTTGTAATTCTTGAAATAGGGAAATAAATAAGGTCAGAATATTTTCCTATGTAGAAAATTTGTAGTTAAAATTGCCACTCGATAATCCCCGAGTAGCTATCAGTGACTCAGTGAGAACTCAGTCGTCTTCTCCCAAAGCCCAAACCAAAAATGCGGCGTGCCATAGACGCCCACCTCAAGGCCACCCGTCTCTTTCCCTCTCTCTCTTCTCTTTCTTCGTCTTCATCTTCTTCGCCTACACCTCTCCTCTCCGTCCGTACAATCCTAACCTTACCCCATCCTCAAAATCCTTCCATTTCCAAAACCCTAAACCTCCACTCAATCACCACGTCTTGGTGTTCCTCGATTCCAGGTCTCAGAAGCGAACCCCAAATCGGCTCCAATTTCAACGTCCTTGTCGTACGCTGCGTTTCATCTGCCCCGCATGCAGACACATTGGAGTGGAACGAGCCGGTCTCGTGCTCGGAGGTCGGCGATGGCCACAAAGCGACGGTGGACGAAAATGCTAAGCCCTCTATCCCTGTTAGAGCCTACTTCTTCTCTACCAGGTTTGTTTTTAGCTTTTATTTTTTAAATTTAGTAAATTTGTTTTGAAAATGTCCCCGAAAATGTTTGGGGAAATGTAAAGACAAATAATTGCACTGATTAGGTGTTCATATTGTTTATGATGAGTGGATGATTTTAATTTCTTTTGGTTTATTAATGGTTTCTATTTTTATTTTTATTTTACACGTAATAGTGTGGATTTGAGAAGCTTAGTGGAACAGAACAGGCTGAATTTTATCCCACCAACATCGCGTATGACTAATTACGTTGTGTTTAGGTTCGGCGAGCCGTCCGATTCTAACAATGTAAGTTTACCATGTTTTCTTGGTTTGCAGTGATTTTAGTTTTGCAAAGAAAAGGATCATGATACCTTTACCACAGAGTGGATAATAATATAATATGGTAACTTTTTAAGCTGATTTCTTCCATAGTGGCCTGCTTCTATTGCTTTCCTGCAATTTACACAAATGTTCGGTATCTGCCTGCAAATGATACAATAAGTTGAATGCTTTCTTTGTTTCAGGGTTTGGGTCTTAGTTTAAGTGGGAGTGACTGTTGCTACATGGTAGTTTTTCAGTATGGCTCCATTGTCTTGTTTAATGTTCGTGAACACGAGATCGATGGGTATTTGAAAATCGTGGAAAAACATGCATCAGGATTGCTACCTGAAATGAGAAAGGATGGTGAGACCCTATATATCAAATATATCTGTTTAACGATGCAGTTCATCAATTCTCCATTACTTAAATTATTTGGATTCATAATATTTCTGTTCTGAAAACATTTCACACGAGTTATTCTTTATTCATATAATATGAAAGAGCATAACTGTTCATAGATAAATTGATTTTATTGATATTAGAATAACTTGAAGTTTGTAATGGTACCTACTATTAGACAAATTTTTGGGATGGTAGAAGATATGTTCATATCTGTCTTGATGATTATTTACCGTACCCCACCTATATGTATGTCCGGCATGAGTAGCTTGCTGCAGATCAAAGCATCTACCCTTTTCAATTGTTGATGTTTTCAAGTGAAATCAATACTGCTAGACCATTACCTTCATTATTTTTTAATGTTGCAGTGGCATATCTTTTGTTTTCTGCTTCATGGTTGTTGCTCCAATGGGCGAGGGTTACATTTTTGGGAAAGTTTTCAAATCTGAACTTTATTGTGTTATGAAATCATAGAGTATGAGGTGAGGGAGAAGCCAGCTTTGCACACTTGGATGGAAGGTGGATTGGATTACATAATGTTGCAGTACTTGAATGTTGATGGAATCCGTACTATTGGTAGTGTTCTTGGTCAAAGTATTGCTCTTGATTACTATGTGCGCCAGGTACGCTTCGCATAAGCTTTGGAGGTTCAACTTTGTGAAAATATAACTTGATTTTTGATCCTCAGAACTTTGTTTCTTTGTATAGGTTGATGGAATGGTTGCAGAATTTACTGACATTAATCGTGAAATGGAAACTACGGGAAAGTTTAAAATGAAGAGGAAAAAACTATTTCAGTTAGTGGGAAAGGCAAATTCTAATCTTGCTGATGTGATTCTTAAGCTCGGACTTTTTGAGAGGTAATGATTTTAAATTCAATATTATAGTTATTAATCTGAAACTTGTTTTTGGATTACATTGATCCTCCATAGCATGGAAGTAGTTATCTGTATGTATGATTGCGATTGGCTGGAAAAGTGAGTGAGAAAAGACAAAAAAACATCTTTCCCCTGTTCTTTTGTGAGTCGATATAGGAAGAAAGTGTTGATCTTAGAAGTGTTCATTTATCCGGAAATTTTATTTCTCGATACTGTGCTATGGCCATATTTTGTAATGGGGCTTGTGTAGAAAGCTTTGTCGGAGATAAATTTTTTTCTTAAACAATTGTGTCCAAGATTATTGTTATTTGAAATTCAGATGCTACCATATTCCAGCTGTTAGTTGTCTTTTGAGGCATTGGGAGTTGCAATATCAAATATTGTTATGATCTGTTATTTTATGTTTTTTCTGACTATATAATAGAAAATTCTATTAATATATGATTTAAACTTGCGGTGTGCAATTCCATAAATACTCTATGGCTTATATTTGTCAAGTTGTGGTTCAGACTGTCCATCCGGGAACCAACTGTTTTCTCTGTGTGATGTTTCTTTGAGGTTCTTATTACCACTCAGCTCTATCAAATAGCATTGAGCAACAGTGATTTCAAGATTCAGTGTTTCACTCTTTTAAGATATTTCCGTGCATGTTTAGTCTAACTCATGAAATTGATTTTACAGATCTGACATTGCCTGGAAGGATGCCAAATATGCCCAGATATGGGAGTATCTCAGAGATGAATTTGAGTTAACTCAGAGATTTGCAAGTCTTGATTTTAAGTTGAAGTTTGTGGAGGTACAAGAAACATTTTATTGCTCAATACTGGTTACTAAATCTGGAGAACTGCTTTTCAGCTAATGTTTGATGTGGTGGCGGCATTGTTTTTTTCTTCTTTGCAGCACAACATTCGCTTTCTTCAGGAAATTCTTCAAAATAGGAAGTCCGATTTTTTGGAATGGCTCATCATTGCGCTGATAGGTGCCGAAATTCTTCTCTCTCTGTATGACATTGTCCACCGATCGGCACTTGCTACGCTTTAGCACTAATGATCAGTGACCCGTGAGGTCAAACATGCCCTTATTGAATGTCCTGGTCTTTGTATATTTTACTGTCCCCTTCAATTTTGCTGCTGCAGCTTACACTTATAATACATACCAGTTCAATTTATGTAATTAAGTTGATCTTATAATTTGATGATCATTGAATGTTATCTTCGTTGTGTCAAGTTTGTAAATATTCTCATCGAGCTTGGAAAAGCTTCCACTCAGCAAATAGTTTCCTTGTGCAGCTGTTTCATGTGAAACACATGTGAAACATGTAAAACATTCAATTGAATCTGCTTTAAGCACTCTAAAACTCAGTAAGTTCTTTTATCTACTTCAACTAAATGCAACACACATTGTTTGAAGCATGTGAAAAACGTGTTTGGCCCATCGAAAACACTTTCTAAACATCCTTTGAATTAGGTTGAGAGAGTGGCAACTGGCTAGAGATTTTTATTCTATTTTCTTGACAGGGTAATGTTCTGAAGGTTGTCAACCAAAAAGTAGAAGTTCCCGTGATTCAAGGTACTCTAATTTAGAGCACTTCCATCCCATTGTGCCATGGCAAAGGGTAATTGTAAGTAAGGACAAATACTATTCATGTGAATAGTGATTGCCCCATAAATTTTTTGATGCATTCCTACTCATTACCATGGCAATCCAAAGGCAACCACTATTTACATGAGATATGAGGAGAGAATTTTGTATGGATTTTGGTGTGAGAAATGAGGAACATGACTAGGTATTTATATATATAAAAATCTAAATTTTTTGGTATTTAAATTGGCCGTTGACATCATATTGACGTCAGCTCGTCCAGACAGTAGCCCATATAAGTCTTGTCTTCTGGCTTGCTCAGTTTCGTGTGCCCACTTCTTACTATGGTAATTTTTCCTCTGTGGGGGTTGTTTTTGTAGCCTAAGCCCCCTTTGGCAAAAATGGAGGAGTGGAAGTACTCTTCATGTTATGAAATAATGAATTTAAACTTCGAGTGCAAGAAACCGGACTTACCCCCCTAACCAATTGACCTAGTCCCCTTATGCTACTTCAGTATATGTGCTCCTTACCTGTAATCAAATTGACAGATCAATCTGAAGACATTGTCGGCGACAGATTAAAGTGCTCCCAACTATTGCAGTACAGAATTGGACGCTGTGTGTGCGCACTTTGAATAGTCTAGTCCACCACAGTCGAGCTCCTTCTAGATTCCTCGTCTCTTTTTTCTTTTGGTGCCATGCGTCAGTCAAAACATACTAAATATAATTAATTATTGTTATAATAATAAAATAAATAAGGCCGAAAGGCGAATTTCACTACTGATTCTCTGGCTTCCTTGGGTCATCGGTTTTCCCCATCTCAGTTGTGGAAGCATAGCCTGCCGTTAAGCTGTTCTATTCCTTTTTTTCTTCGACCTTGCAGGGCCTGCGCTGCATGTCCTA
Organism: Prunus dulcis; assembly: GCF_902201215.1. Taxonomy (NCBI): domain Eukaryota; kingdom Viridiplantae; phylum Streptophyta; class Magnoliopsida; order Rosales; family Rosaceae; genus Prunus; species Prunus dulcis. The sequence goes on along the minus strand of NC_047651.1, from coordinate 20,711,088 downwards.
GAGGCTTTTGTTTGCTATAATTATGTTTTCCTCACTAAAAAAAATGTGTGTAGCAGTGTTCGGCTATAGACCCCACATAGCGTAGCTTGTGCACAAATGATGTCAGACTGATGGATGATACATATACATATACATTTTCTTAAAAAATATACCAGTACGAATATGCGACTTTACCTTTTTGCATAAATAAACAGAGTGAGAGAAACGTGATGAATTATATAACATTATCCTGCTAACCATGGAGGTTTTATATAGTTAGTTTTATTTAGTGGCTAAATTTGTAGGTGCTATGTCTACATTTGATGAAGTAGGTATATATGTCTCTCTGTACGGTTCCACAATTTTTGTACCTAAGTCAGTTTTATACTAAGAGGGCAAGCAAACCTAGACAATAAGGACAAGAATATTCATGGGAGTTAAGAGTGGGTGGACTAATTAATCAAAATTATACACATTAATCCACATGGACCCTTCTATATATGTATTATGTAACTTTTGAAGAGAGAGAGAGAGAGAGAGAGAGAGAGAATGGAGGCCAAACGCAAAGAAGTAGAAGAAGTTGAAACATGCAGTGAAGATGCAGAGGATCATGCTCAACGAGGAGGCTGGAAAACCTTCCCTTCGTTTCGGGTCTCTCCCTTCATCTCTCGCTCGATTAGTAATTTTTTACGTTGGAGAGTCTGACAAAAGAATATTTTCATTTTATTATAATTATTTATATATATATATATATATATGTGTGTGTGTGTGTTTTGAATAATTTAATGAATTTGATGATGAAATGATGAACACTCAGGAAGTGTGCTGGGTCTGTCCGTAGCAGCTGGCGGGTGGGCATCGAACTTGATAGTATTTCTGATAACAAAATTCAACGTGAAGAGCATAAGCGCAACGCAGATCAATAACATCATCCTTGGTACAAACAATCTCTTCCCCATTGCCGGAGCCTTCGTTGCCGATTCCTTCTTGGGGTCTTTCTCTGTCGTCTCCATTTTTTCCTTCATTTCTCTGCTGGTAATTAATATTTTCTCTACTGGCAATACTCAATACTAGCTCTTTTGAGATATTGGTATGTGTGTGAATATGCAGTATTCATTAATGAAAATAGCATGACCACATCAGCTGCCATATAAAGTAGTCAGCTAATGTGGTCTATCTTGTATGTCTAAAGAGCATTACTCTTTTTTTTAGGGGTGGGAATATATATTTCCCTTGTTACTATCTTGATGTCCACTATCTAAAATAATAGGGAATGGGTGACCAAAAAGTGTGAAATAAAAAAATTGACATATAAAGTGCATCAATAATAACATGATATATTGATCATCCCATTAACCTTGATCAGGGCATGATCATGTTAACCCTCATAGCTACAATACATTCCTTGAGGCCTTCATCATGTCCACCTGGCTCACTTACATGTGAAGGTCCATCGAAGTTTCAATACTCAGTCCTCTCCGCAGCATTAACCCTAAGCTTCCCTAGGGCTTGGAGGAACTCGCTTTACAATTGCAACCATGGGAGCTGACCAGTTTAGAAAGCCCCACGACCAAGGGGTTTTCTTCAATTGGTATTTCATGGCCCTGTATGTTGCCAACGTCATCAGCTTCACCGCCATCATCTATGTGCAGGACAACGTGGGATGGGGATTAGGGTTTGGGATTTGCTTCATTGCAAATGTTATTGGGTTATTGGTGTTTTTGTTGGGGAAACGATTTTACAGGCAGGTTAAACCAAAGGGTAGCCCCTTCATGAGCATAGCACGAGTTTTGGTTGCATCAGTTTGGAAAATGAAGATATCATTGGCTGCTTCAAGAGACTCGGACTACTTTTATGGAGATGGGGCTTTGGCTGACAATACAGTTCCAACTAAAGCTTTCAGGTCTGCGATATATGGGTCGATTGATTCAGTCACATCCAAAAATTTTCTCATTTAAATGGAATACGTAACTGGGAGATATAGGTTATCAAATCCATGTCAATCTAATTTTTGATTTATTTGAGGTACGTCAGTTTATTTTTTACTCTTCTATGTTGACTGAATTTAAAGGTTCAGTCAAAGTTAATAACAAATAATTGTACTTACCTTCAAAAGAAAAAAGCATTCAGTACAAAAATTAATTTCAGATATTTGTACGTACTTTGTGTAAATGGAAAATGATATCGTAAATTGTTGATAAATGTATAGTTTAATTACCATTCATTTAAAATTGTGTAGTTCATAAATTAAGCAAAAGTATTGACAGCCTTATTAAAGTCAGTCGTCCAAGTACACGTAAGAATATTGTTTGGATGATTACGTACATTATAATAATATGCATTTGTACTCTTTCTCTCTCCCCATGCAATACCAGAAGTTGCATTTCACTCATATTTTGTGTATATATAAAATAACACACTATATTCATGCAGATTCTTGAATCGTGCAGCTCTAAAAACCGAAGAAGACAAGCAATTTGATGGCTCATATGAAAAAACATGGAAGTTGTGCAATGTCAAAGAAGTGAAAGACATTAAAACCCTAATCAAAATCATGCCACTATGGTCTACTGGCATCTTTCTAAGCACTCCAATAGGTATTTCTAGTAGCCTCACTATACTCCAAGCCCTAACTATGGACAGGCACCTTGGCCCACATTTCACAATCCCTGCTGGTTCACGTGATCAATATTGTTGCACTGGTTGGATCAGCCCTAATTGAAAGGAGACGATTAGAAGTGGTAAGAGCACATAACCTCACAAATCAGCCCGGGACGGTGGTGCCATGTCAGCCCTATGGCTCGTGGCACCGCTGTCGGTTGTGGGAATTGGTGAGGATTCCATTTCCCTGGACAAGTTGCACTTTACTATGAAGAATTTCCAAAACCTCTGAAAAGTACTTCCACGGCTATGAGCTCATTGTTGATTGGAATTGGGTATTATCTCAGCACTGCAATCACGGATTTGGTAGACCGGACAACAGGGTGGTTACCAAATGATATAAATCAAGGGCGGCTGGATAATGTGTTTTGGATGCTGGCTGTGATTGGAGTGGTGAATTTTGTGTACTATTTAATTTGTGCCAAGTTTTTCAAGTATCAAAACCAAAATGTATAACTTCATGCTTCAAAATTACAATATATTTGCTTGAGAGGTGCAAAATTTATTAATCATCTAGGAACTTATAACACTGTAGGTACAAACTCTCTCAGATTAATTCACTTCATTATTAGAAAACAAAGAATAATACTCTTAAAAGCCAAAATAAATTACTTAAACTGGAGTTGCTCCAGTCCTTGGTGAACTTGGTTCTCATGGTGATTTTGATTTACGCACGTATTGCGTTGCCCAAACATGCTTCCCATTGATGGAAATTGGCCTTGCTTTTTCCGTTAAGAACAATTGGAATGGGGGAAGCAGAATGAACCACAAGAAGGGTGTACAGAGGTTGCTCCTCAGTAGGCACTTCTTGCATAAAGACACCATCAATGAAGTCCCCAAATTTCATATCCACCAAAAAAAAAAAAAAATCCAATTTTAATATAGAACGTGGAATGGAGAATGTCCTAGTTGCGGTTGGTGGTGTCGACATGAAAGTCCTCCTTTTGAATGCAGTTCAAGGCGGAGAGTCACGCATTTTTGTGCACAAAGTTGTACTCCTTGGGCACATGCTCAAGCCACATCCACAGGATCATGACTTTGGTAGACTAGCCCGGGTCACAGCCCAGGGCAAATATGAGGTGCGAAAAGAGCTTGTGGTCAAACGTTGTGACAGAGAGGGCGAATTTTAGTTGGGAGACTGATAAGATATTAGCGAATTTGAACTCGGATGCAAGGAAGAGGACACACTGCTACAACTAGTGACACACTTCTGTTAATTAAAGAGATTCTGCATCACAAATTGAAATATATTTGGCTCCTTACCTATAGGGACTCATTCCTCTTTCAGACAAGTCCACAATCTAGCATTAGATTCGTTGTTTCTCTTTTCTTTTGGTGCAATGCGACCGATAAAATATTATAAACATGGATCATTGGCCGCAAGGCAAATGTGCCAAATTAAAAACATGGATCATTGGCTTTTTGGAAGAAAAATAACAAATGTGTGCAGCAGGGTTAGCGTATAAACCTCACATAGCGTAGCTTGTGCACAAATGATGTCAGATTGATGGACTAGTACATACATACATTATATATATATATATATATATATGCATTTCTTTTTATAAACCAAACCACTATGACTATGAATATGTGTTTAGTTTAGTTTAGACTTTACCTACCGTTACCTTTTTTGCATAAACAAACAGAGTGAGAGAAACATGATCGGTAATACAATAATTTTTGCCAATTTCGTGGCTAACTTTAGGTGCTGTGTCTACAATTTGTGGAAAGGAGTCGGTATATGTCTCTCCGTGGGGTTCCACAATTTTTGTACGTAAGTGAGTTTTATACTAAGTGGGTGGATTAATTAATCAAAATTACATTCTAAAATATTAATCCACACTATATATATGCAACATGTGAAGAGCATTATATATGTAACATTTGAAGAGAGAGAGAGAGAGAGAATGGAGTCCAAACCCAAAGAAGTAGAAGAAGTTGAAACATTTAGTGAAGATGGAGAGGATCATCCTAAACGAGGAGGCTGGATAACCTTCCCCTTCGTTACAGGTCTCTCCCTTAATTTCTCGTTCAATTAGTTTTTTTTAATTTCGTTAGACAGTCTGACAAAAGAACATTTTTCATTATTATGTGTTTTGAATGGGTTAATGAATTTGATGATGAAATGATGCACACTATCAGGAAGTATGTTGGGTCTGTCGATAGCAGGTGGCGGGTGGGGGTCCAACTTGATAGTATTTCTGATAACAAAATTCAATGTGAAGAGCATAAGCGCAACACAGATCACTAACATCATCTTTGGCACCAACAATCTCATCCCCATTGTCGGAGCCTTCATTGCCGATTCCTTCTTGGGATCTTTTTCTGTCGTCGTCATTTTTTCCTTCCTTTCTCTACTGGTAATTTATATAATTAAGTTACTATATTATTTCTCAATACTAGTCTGTCTAATCATGAATTACTAATCTCTTCACACGTTTGTTTGTGAGATGTTTTTTTTCTTAATCATACATCATAATGATTTTTTAGTTTATTTTGTACTAAAAGAAGAAGCTTTTTACTTAATCACAAGTCATAAAGATTTTTTAGTGTGCGCAAAAGATTGTATGTGCTTGTCTTTATTTATTTTATTTCAGGGACATTTTTTGTCGTAATGATTTTTTATGACGCAAGTGTCACCACAGTTCATGATATATATTATTCATTTTTGTCATGATGAATCAAAAGAACCAAATTACTTAAATAGTGGCACTTTTTTGCGGAGGGTAAGAATATATTTCCCTTGTTACTTTGTGAGTTTATATTGATGCAAAAGAAAATCTTTTAGTTGCATAATTACATATACCGTGAGAGATAATAGAATAATATGGTAGTAAAGAATAGACAGTGCACAAATAATAAAATGACACGTCAATATCATATATTGATCATCATCTTGAACCTTCATCAGGGTATGACCATGTTAACCCTAATAGCTACAATGCATTCCTTGAGGCCTTCATCATGTCCACCTGGCTCACTCACATGTGAAGGTCCATCAAACTTTCAATACTCAGTCCTCTATGGAGCATTAGCCCTAGCTTCACTAGGGCTTGGAGGAACTAGCTTCACAATTGCAACCATGGGAGCTGACCAATTTAAAAACCCCAAGGACCAAGGGGTTTTCTTCAATTGGTATTTCATGGCCTTGTATGTTGCCAATCTCATCAGCTCCACCGCCATCATCTATGTCGAGGACAACGTGGGATGGGGATTAGGGTTTGGGATTTGCTTCATTGCAAATGCTATTGGGATACTGGTGTTTTTGTTGGGGAAGCGATTTTACAGGCAAGTTAAACCAATGGGTAGCCCCTTCATGAGCATAGCACGAGTTTTGGTTGCATCGATTTGGAAAATGAAGATATCATTGGCAACTTCAAGAGACTCGGACTACTTTTATGCAGATGAGGTTTTTGCTGACAATACAGTCCCAACTAAATCTTTCAGGTATGCTTATGATCATAATTATATAGTTAATTAGAGTCTAATTACATACACACACACATATATATATATATATATATATAGTCTAATTACATCCACGTATACACATTCATACATAAAATAACTTCTCTTTGTATATACACCGTGGTGTTAGCTATACCTTACATAAGGTGAATAAACAAAAATGATATTTCCAAGAACTAATAAGTTCGTGGGTTTGATTCAGTGGGGTTCTAAACTAAATTTTTTATTTTCCATCATTGAGAACCTTGGCTATATCCTTAATATTTTACCATTTATTTAGTATACCTAAATTTTTCTTTTATTTTTTGGTATGTAATTTTGACTTTTCTACTCTTGACTAAATTTAATGGTTTAAATTTGCTATTGGAAAAAAAAATAATATCAAATAATTGTACTTACCTTCAAAAGAAAAATGCATATCCAGTGCTTCATATGGACAAAAATTAATTTCAAATGTTTGTATTTTATGTAAATGGAAAATACCAGTGTCAATCATCGATAAATGTATAGTTTAATTATCTTTCTTTTAAAATAGTATGGTTCACAAATTAAACAATATTAGTTTGAGATACGTTATCGCACCTTGTTTGAAAATCACTTTCATTTAAAAATTTATTGTTAGGATCAGTAGTCCGCCACGTACGCATGAGAATATTGTTTGCTTGGTTACGTACCTCACAATAGTATGCATTAGTACTCTACCCTCTATGTAATACAAGAAGTTGCATTATTCACTCATAATTCGCGTGCAATATTTTTATACAGATTCTTGAATCGTGCAGCATTGAAAACGGAAAAAGACAAGCAATTTAATGGCTCATATACAAAATCATGGAAGTTGTGCACTGTCAAAGAAGTGGAAGACCTTAAAACCCTTATCAAAATCATGCCGCTATGGTCTACTGGCATCTTTTTAAGCATTACAATAGCTATTTCTAGTAGCCTCGTTGTACTCCAAGCCCTATCTATGGACAGGCACCTTGGCCCACACTTCACAATCCCTGCTGGTTCATTCCCAGTTTTCAACCTCTTAGCCACAGCCATCTCCATTTTCATAGTTGATCGCTTCATACTACACAAGTTAAGACCCCTCCAACGAGTAGGGATTGGTCATGTGATCAACATTGTTGGATTGGTCGGGTCAGCTCTACTCGAAAGGGGACGATTAGGAGTGGTAGGAGCACATCACCTCACAAATCAGCCCGGGACAGTGGTGCCCATGTCAGCCCTATGGCTCGTGGCACCAATGTCGGTTATGGGAATTGGTGAGGCGTTCCAGTTCCCTGGACAAGTTGCATTGTACTATGAACAATTTCCAAAACCTCTGAAAAGTACTTCCACGGCTATGATGTCATTGCTAATTGGAATTGGGTTTTATCTCAGCACTGCAATCACCCATTTGGTAAAGCAGACAACGGGGTGGTTACCGAATAATATAAATCAAGGGCGTCTAGATAATGTATTTTGGATGTCAGCTGTGATTGGAGTGGTGAATTTTGTGTACTATTTAATTTGTGCCAAGTTTTTCAAGTGTCAAAACCAAAATGTATAACTTTTAATGCTTCAAATTGACAATACTGCTTGAGAGGTACAAAATTTATTCATCATCTGGGATACAAAATATAATTGTGGGTACGTACAACTCTCAGACTCACTCAACTTCATTCTTACAGAACGAAAGACTCTTAAAGCCAAAACCAATTACTTAAATTGAAGTTGCAAGTGAACTTGGTTCTCCTGGTGATTTTGATTTACGCACGTATTTCCTTGCCCAAACATGCTTCCCACTGATGAAGAATTTGGCCTTGTTTTTCCCTTTAAGAACAATTGGAATGGAGGAAGTAGAACGAACCACAAGATGCGCATACAATGGTTGCTTCTCAGCAGGCACTTCTTGCATGAAGACACCATCAACAAAGTCTCCAAATTTCTTGTCCACAAAACAAAACAAAATAAAAAATAATTTGAATTTATAATTTTATTAAAATAATTAACATACCCAAAATAAAAAAAGTGTTATATAAACCTAGAGAAGAACTCTTTGACTTCAACTTTAGAAATGGGATAACCCTTAGAAAATGTCAAGAAAATAGTCCTCTCATCAGTAGGCACATCCTCTGCCTCTGCTGATCATCATTTAGATTCAAATGGCTCAAAACGTTCCCCATCTTCTCATTTAAAATCTGGCACTGACCAGCAAAGATCATAGGGATAAAAAACACCACGCAAGGAGTCTAGGGCAGAATCCCCCCTCGTCGTATCCCTAGCCAGGAGATGAATATGCTGATAAGGCCACAAAGATGGTGGATTATTATTCACATCCCCACCATACATTCTTCGATTTGGAAAAGGTCCCATGTTGGATGCCCCGACCATGTGACAGGCGGCGGCCACAACATTGTGAAATGATGGATTATAAGGACGAAACATGCTGGCATTCAACATCATTTGTTTGGCCAGGTTTGATTGTGGTTTAGGGAACATATGCTATACTTGGTGACGCCCCGAGTCATGCCGAGGCGGTTTTGGTGGAAGAATTAGAGGGTGGCGTGATCAGTGCATAATTACATATCATTTTGTACCATTCTATCTTATGATTTCGTTATTTTTTTTTTATAGTTAAACTTGTGCTTTTAATCCCTTTTGTGTTTGTTTCAGTGTATTAAGCTTAATGACTCATTTAATGCATTTTGGAGTCAAATTAGCTCAAAATTGTGTCTGCAGATCAGTCAACTTCAAGGATCCGATTGTACATGCTAAGGAAGAACCATATAATGAGCGATACATCATTGGAAATATGTGGAAGTCTAGTTTCTGGAGCATTTTGCAGTTCATGATTCCGAGTCTTCTAAAGGAAGTTATGCAAGTTTTGGCTGCTTAAGGTGAAATTCGGCAGCATATGCATTACTGTGCCAAAAATGACATTTGAAGGCCTTTCAGATTTTTCCTTGAACTGGGTTAATATGGTTGGAAAGATAAGACAAAGAGCTTCAAGACCATATTTTTCCAGAATTTTATCAAAGAAGGAAGCCCAAAACGAGCCTACAATCAGACTGCAATGCATTGTCATGCATGACATATGCTTGAGCTAATTGTTTTTGGTGGGAAAATTAGGTGAAGTGGGTGTTGTAGGTAGAAGCAATACTCAATTCAGATTTTTATTTTCCTTAGGCCTATATATAAATAATGAGGTTCCCTAAGCTTACAAGCACACCCCAAGGGAGGGAGCTCTCAAACATGTCCCTCAAATTTTCTTAGTTTTTCTTTTAAGTTCTTAATTGTTGTAACAAAACTATTTTGCTAAATTTTCCTTTACTTTTTTCTCAATTGTACTTTATTTTTCATTGTAATGTAATTTCTTATTTTAAGTTTTCAAGTTTGATTAGTTTCCAAGTTTCAATTATTGTTCTTGTTTTTATTCATTATGTTTATAAGTTAATATGCTTGTTTGAATGATTGATCACCATTAAAACTTGTATGTTAGCTATCTTGGTTGGAATTAAGAGTAGACACCATATGCTTTAATTCGAATTGAACTATGGATAGAAAGAGTATGTATGGATATTCGACAACAAGGATTAGATACATGCTTGGTTGTTTAAAACATTCTTCTATGCTTAATGGATTTCTAATGCTTAATTTAGATTCGACAACAGAGGATCAAATTAGGGAATTAGAAATACAAGGTTAGGACCAGACACGATGGCTTAATCATACTTGAGCTAGAATCAATCCGTGAATCTGAATTGAACTTGTTAATTGATTTGCTTGAGTTGGTTTTTTTCTTTTTTTCTTTTTTTCAATCCATGTACTTTTCACAATCATCTTTAAATCTTGTTTCCTTTTCTGTTCTGTACAGGGAATCGAATTGAATCAATCTATTATCAATCCTCGTGGGATCGACCACGCACTTACATATGCTATACTACCGAACGGCTTGTGTACTTGTGAGTATCACAAGTTAAGAACGCAGTTGAATCAATTATGGCGCAGCTGATCCATCAACAACATGGCACCAGTTTAGTTAAGGCATTGAGTAGGGGAATGTCTTGGTTGCGATTAGTGGCGTCGTCATGGAAGTCGTCTTGTTAAATGCAGTTCAAGGCCACGATAGACTCGGCCGCATGTTCGAGCCACATCCACAGGACCATGACCTGGGCAGACTCAGCTGGGTTACTGCCCAAGCAAAGACGAGGCGAGAGAAGAGCTTATGGTCAATGTTGTGAAAAATGACGAACTCTTCTTGGGAGACTGAGACGGGGGCTTGGGTTACGCCTAAGGAGGTAAAGAAAGTGGAGGAAGATGAGGCATCCATTGTTGTTGGTGGTGCTATGGAAATAAGTACGAGAGTTATTAAGGTTTTAATGGGATTGTGTTAGGTGGAGAGTGGGGTTTGAATTTATAGGAAGGAACATTGGTGGTGTTTGGGAGTGAATGGGTACACTTGTTTTTGAAAGGTGATGACCATTCTTCATGTGCAATAAGGCTTTAATTTGTAACGATTACTGTATATATATATATTTCTTTTGTTGACTGAATTTGGTCAAAGGTAAATCTACGATGGGTCGTTTAAATGTCACTTACCAAAAGACCTATTGATTGAATTTTTTTTCCTTTAATAGGTAACCACATGAGTTATCCATGCACGTTAGGACAAATTAGGGTTTTCTGCTATACATGGTTTTTTTTTATGCTTTTGAACATACAATAAATGACAAAAATTAATCTATAATATTAGTGAACTATATATGGACGTTTCTTTTGAAAAATTAAGGATATATGTGCATATCATAATAAAATTTATGTTTGTTTTTGAGATAGTGATACTAAATAAATTAAAATGCGTCGTTTTGTTGATACCGTTGATATTGAATGTCTACACGCAGAAGGATTGAAAATAAACGCTTGAGTGCTTCATCTAGAATATTTTGTTCACCACAAAGCAAACAACCTTCTCTTTGTATATACAACATGGTGTCAGCTATACCTTACATAAAATACCTCACATGAGGTGAATAAACAAAATAATATTTCCAAGAATTAAGGGCATGTTTACGTATCAGTAATGGAGAAAGTAAGGAATCAAAGAATTTAGGAATCAGAGAACTACTGAATCGGTATGGGAAGAATCATTCCCATTAAGCTGTTTACTAAACATATGGAATTATCAAAGGAATGAGGTTGATTCCTATTGTTATTGTTTACTAATTTTCATGAATCAGAATCCAAATGAATTTGATTACTAAAATGCCCTGCCCATTTTCACCACAGCACACATATAATTCTCAAATTGGCTAAGGAGACCAAACTAATCCTGCAGCAAACTAGTAAGGCGGTGCAAACATGAGGAATCAATATGCTGAACAATATGAACAACAAGAGCTCTGTTCAATGATAATGTTAATAACACATTTGTCCATAGCCAATTTCAAACGAAAAAATAAACTTCAATAAATTTATATCTTTCACCTACATAACTAGTAAACAATCAAATAATAATAACCTGCACACATTAAATACATAGAACTTCTTGGAAATGAGTTTTTTTTTATATATTTTTTTATAGGGTTGGAGTGTCTTAGAACTTCTTGGCGTGAGTTTTTTTTTTTTTTTTTTTTTTTTTGGGGGTTTGGGGTGTTTTGGAATTATGGTAAAGTGGTATTTTTGGAAGTTACTAAGAGAAAACAGGAATGAGAATCGTATCGACTACTCCCCCCTAGTTGATCTGATACCTAGTTATGAGGGAATGTGATTACAGATTTTGAGGTGGGGCCCACTTATTTTTTCATTCCTGATTGCAAGTAAACGCAGAGGAAGTTAGGAATAGAAATCATTTCATTTCCTCCCATACCCATTATTGATAAATAAACATGCCCTAAGTTCGTGGGTTTGATACAATGGGGTTCTAAATTAAAATTTTTGTTTTCCTTTATTGGGAACCTTAGACTATTTACGCCCTTAATACAAGGTGCATTCAAAAGTACGATTTCTCGGATACCAATAATTCATCAAATTGAAGAACCCCAATTGAAACTATAAATTCGTGATTGCATAGCAACATCCACTGCTATGAAAGTATAAATAAAATTAAACTATAAATACTCAAATAACCCAAGGTCAAAATGAGAACAAACAACAAACATTCTAATTCATTATTAAATTAATAACACACACAAAAATTCTAATCTAATACTAAATGATAATATAGGCTGGAAAAAAACAACAAAAACAAAAACCGATTCTATAGAAATATAAATTGCATTGCATTGTGTATTTTAATAATAATGATCAATCTACAATCTAATAAAAGGATAAGTAGAATAATAACAAAATAAACAAAACAAAACTGCACTAAACAGAAACTGCAAAGCAGTTTTTGTGAATAACTCAAACAGAATTGTGTAAGGGTCTTTTTATTCCAACAGCCTGACGAATGGGCTTGGGCTGCCGAAAAAGAGAAATAGGTGAAGCTACCCCCTGTGTCTGAGTTCAAGGATCAAACCCCAAGAGTGTTTCGAAAAGGTAGCTGAGGCTTAGGAAACACCTTGGTCCTCTTCACCAATGAAACCAACAGTGGCTTATAGATAAATTTTTGGCTTGGCATGAGAAGCTTGTGGCATGGGAGCTGAGCATTCATGAGTTTAGCATGAGAGCGAGAAAGAGCTGTGATTTTCAGAAGAGAAGATGGGAGGAGATGGAGGAATATGGCTCGAAATTGCAAGGATTTCAAGGATAAGAGATGATGATTGCTCTCTGGATGTGTGTTTATGGAAAGAGAGGAAGAAGATGGAAGCATGGGTGGCTTTAGCATATTTCCAGCAGCTTGACGAAAGCTTCGTCAAGCTCCTGGGTGATTTGACAGAAGAGAAAATAGGAAGCAATGGAAGAACAAGGCTTGAAATCGAAGGGTTTCGGAGATGAAAGATGATGCTTGCTCTCTCCAAATGTGGGTTTTGAGAGAGAGAAATAAGGAAGATGGAAGAACAAAGCATGAAATTGAAGGGTTCTAGAGGGGATGCTTGCCTTTGATGAATTCTCATGGTTGCTGGGAGGCTTGCAGCAACCAAGGTGAGTAGTTTTTGTTGAGTAGAAAGTGACTCCTTTTATAGGCGTTGAAAACCTTAATTTTGTCAAGCCACCCTCTCCCATTTTCCTTCACTTTCTTCAATTCCATCTTATTTAGTGAAACTTCCCTAGCCTGAGCATGTAGGCATGAAGCTTTTTGGAGTTCCAAAGTCCTCAAGTAGCTGAACTTCTCCATGTGGGTAAGGAACCACCAACTTTTGTTTCTTGTTTTCTTACCAAAGTTTGAAAAGGAAATAATGGGTAAGAGTGCTAGTCAAAAAGGTGATCAGCACATGAGTTTGCTTGGTTTTGATGGTTTTGACAGATATGCTGAATATTTTCCACGATGCTGGGCTGGGCTATTGGTATTTTATTTCCAGCGGCCTGTGAGTTTGCTCTGGCTGCTGGAAACAACCTATTTGATCAAGGTACTGGATATTTTGGCTGATGTGGGATTTCTCCAACTGTTTGCAAGCCATTGGATATTTTCCTAAGGTATTGGGCCACTCATTCTCTCTCATGCTTATCCATATGTATGTGCTCAACAAATATGCTCGAGTTTTGGTGCTCCCAAGCAGCCCAAAACTTCCACTTCTTGGCCCATCAATAGGTCTCGTGAAGGCTCGTAACCATTCATACCATAAACTGCTCAGCAAGCCCCAGACATTCCCGTGGCTTGGGTCCACTTAAGCTTGTAACGTGGCATGTTGCTTAAATAAGAATTTTTCGCTTGGTGTTGTACTGGGCCGAAAATATATTTGGGCCTCACCTTGGATTTTTTGGGCCTCAACAAATTGTAAAGCAACAAAAAGGCAAACACACCATGATCAAAGTACTAAAACTAAGTCAAAAGAACATTTAGCTTCAAAATCATATAGACTTCTTCTAAAATCCAATCATCATTGGGCCTTTATAAATTCAACTTAAACAATCAGAAACTGCGTTGCAATTGCTGATTAAGTTGGAACCACAATAACAAAAAAGAAAAAAAAATCATCATGAAAACAAGCAAAATAAGCAAAGTCAAAAAAGGCATTTCCATTGATGACACAATTGTATAATTCCTATTAACTTCAAAAATCATACTCATATACCATGATAAAACAATTTAGCCAATTATAATTAAATGGAAACTGCAATGCGAACACCTGTGTAAAAAATCAGATCATGAAGAAGAGCAATCCAAAGGCCCAAATCTTGAAGACTACCAAGTGTCACGGCCCGCATGTTCAAGGCCCAGCCCGTCAGATGGATCATGCTAGACCTCTTAGCCCACCTGTCTAGATTCAATGTACAATAGTAGGTAGACTTCAGTTGCTGACAGTAGTAGAGGTAGACTCCGGTTGGTGACAGTAGTAGGTAGATCCCGGTTGGTGAGATTGTATCCTAGCCATCTATTGTGGTGGTAGGTGGGATATGAACTCTATATGTTGTCTCATTGTGTATCATCACCTCACAACTTGTAAATTATTGAGTAGCAATACAAGCATATATTCTCCCAAACTCTCTTAAGCATTCTTATCGTTCTTGCTCTTGCGATTGTGTTCTTGCTTGATTCGATCTTATTTTGTAGGAAGGAGGCTGACTTAGCTTGAGACGATCAAGTCTAAGGCCACACGAAAGAAAAGACTCCAAAAAAGTCATCCCGTGACACAAGGACAAGGTTGTGAAATCAAACCCTACTTTCAAGAAGAAGGCCGAGAGATAATGACATAAGTCATATTTCATACGCCAAGGTATCGCCACATTAGTGCTACACCATCAAGAGAAGGAAAAAAAAAAACTATAAAAACTCACCATCAAGTACCATGCATCTAAACAAAGATAAATCTATTAAATTTGGAGCATGCAATACTCAAAAGCCAACTGCAACTAGAACCTCTTTGGTTCAAAAGTTCCTCAAGAATTACATATGAGAATAATCCCAAAGACTTTTCATATCAAACAGCAATGAAACCAAGTAATTCATAAAAAAAGACATATCCATTGATGAGAAAAATTCATAATTTTCATAAACTTAAAAAAATCATAAACGTCAGTTCAAATTCAAATTAAACATACCCAAAAGCACATGATAATCGCCATTGACTTTGACCTGAGAAAAATTCAAATACAATTGACTAAGTCTAAAACAAAACTAGCCCATTGATTATATCCTTAATATTTTACCTTTTGTTGAGTATAACTATATTTTTCTTAATAATAAATGTAGCGACATGTTATCGATACAAAACTAGTCTATTGATAGAAGACGGATGTGTTGCACATAGAATTCCTAATGGTGTGTGTGTCCAAAGTAACGTCATTTTAGAACCACTGTTTAATACCCTATTGAATCCTAGACCACTTGAACTTTGAAACTACGTAATTTTGAACACAAGAACAAAAGATCAGTTGAAGATTCTATGGAAGAGCTGGAAGAAATGGAAGAGCTGGAAGGCCCAACAGCCCATGTTTGCGTACGTGTGAAGGCAATCAATTTCCTTGAGACAAGAAGGTATCTATGTTTGGTTGAATCACAACCAGTGGCCAAATTCCTGAATATTTCCTCGAAGCACATGGGCAAGTTGTTTGATGAAATTGGAGACATTTCATAAGCTACTTGCGGTTCTTTTAATTGATGGAAATTGCTGCTCTGTCATTATATTCAATATGTTCAGGTTGACTTTTATTTCTCATTTCTACTTACCAATAAATGTCATCAAGGGCAAGAATTTTTGTTTAAGGGATAGTGAGGAAGGAAAGCGCCGAATTTAAAACCTCGGGTTCATGGATAAATACTCTTAATCAGTTTCGGTTTGGTGAAGTGGGTTGAGTTCCTCCCCAAAAAACAATCCAGCCCAAAACAAAAATATGTGTGAAAGAGAGAGGCAGGCTTTGGGCAGAGAAAAGTAGAAAGAAGCCATGAAAAGCAACCCACAAGAAGTGGGCAATTCAGAACATGCAGCATGATACAATGACTTCTTCTGTTACATTGTTTGTTTCTTTCTTCCTTTTCTTGAATAATGGTTCACAGCTCAAGCTGAGATGGATGTTAGAGAGAGAGAGAGAGAGAGAGAGAAGAGAATGAGAGAATCTTATCAAACACCTAAGAATATGAATTAAATTAAAGAAGTAAATTAAAAGAAGAAAAGAAAAAAAAATATAGGAGAGAAGAGGCACAAGAGATCAGATAATAATGTTGCTCTGTGCAGCCACCACGTTTTCCCCTTTGTTATTGCCAACGAATTAAATAAGTGCAGCCTCTTTTTAGCCAACTTTTTTAAAGCTCTCTTCCTCTGTGCCAACTGTCCCTGCTATTCCACAGCCAAGCACACTGTTTTTTCTAGTATCAGTTTTACATTTATATAAATAAATCAAACCAAATTCATTTGCCTTCAACTCCTACAACTTTACAAGGAATCTTACCATATATACTCGGATTAGTTCAGAAAAAACAACACAGAGGGAAAGAAACCTCATTGGCAAATTACATATGCCTTACTTGTCTTTGCCATTTTGATTCAATGATTTCGAATATAATTTTTCTATACAAGCGATAGTTTAAAGTATTCTAAATTAATCTAATATGTGGAGAGAGACTCAAACTTAAATACAACGACACGAACTTACTTTCTTAACCAACTCACCTAATACATATTTGCATAATTTTGAACATAATGTGAAAGAGTACTTAAACAATTACATTTTTTAAATTTAATTTTCTGAACAAATGTTCAAGTCACATGGGTTCTGCAAAAATGAGAGTTGGCAAAATCACAACCTCACGTGACAGAATGATTTTGTTTTGGCATTTTTTTTTTTTTTTTTCCTATGTTCCCATTTTGGGACATTGACTAGGTAGAGCATATGTTAGCATGTGAGGAAGTAGACCATAAAAAATCAGTGTCGCGTATATGTCTACCTGTGTTGGGAGCAATTGACGCTGGTTTGGACATGATGGTTGGGACTGCTGCCACGTGTCCCGCTGTGGTTGGTGGAAAGATGTGAGCAGGTAAGCCCATTGTATGTGATTGATGGTGGTAGTGGTAAAGAGGGTACATTGGCATCAATGTGTTTGGCCCCACCATAGGCTGGCCTGGGTACACTTGAGGAGAGTAATGCCCATTCATGTAGGCCCCACCTGTGTAGCCTAGCTTCTGTGTATCACAAAGAACAAATATCAAATCAGAAAAATCTCGCAATGCATCAACGGCTGACAGCGCTAAACTTCAACACGAAAATTAGGTTACTTACATGATTGTAACTCATATCAGCAGCAATGTAGGTTGGGGAGTACCTGAAAACAAGAAAAAATATTTACATGATTATATTAAATATATATAGACCTTGCAGAAATAAAAGGGAAAAAAATGTGATTAAAATAGACGTACCCGTAGAATGGAACAGGCTGGTGATGCTGGTGATGGAATGGGGTAGCTGGGGTACCTGCTGGTGCTGGGTAGTACCACTGCACGTGATTTGCAGGTGCAGGTGACATGGATCTTGCTCCGCCACCGTTTGATCCTTCATATATATCATCATTTGAATGCAATGTTAGACATTTAATCCTAAATTTGTCGCAATTTACAATGTACAAAGTGCAATGTATGTAGCACGACAGTGATTGGCTAGTTTATATACCTCGTTGAGGAGGAGGAGGAGGAGGAGGGGTGGTGGTTGAAGCCGACCTGGGGCGGCGAGCCCCGAGGGAAGCCAGATTGCAGTTGGCGCGGCGGCCGTTTATGACAGGCGTCGCGTCCTCGCAAGCCTTCTTAGCAGCCTCAGCCTCCTTGAATGTGACCTACAATGTACATTAACAAACGCCAAATAAAAACCAGGACTCAAAACATCACCACCAGCAGCAAACTATAAAAGTTGCAAAAACAATAAGGAAAGACTTACGAAACCGTAGCCCTTGGATCTGCCGGTGAGCTTATCAGAGATGATGACGGCCTCCAAGATCTCACCGTACTTGTCGAAGTGCTCTCTCAAGGCCTCCTTGGGAGTCTCCCAAGCCAGCCCTCCAACGAACACTTTGGTCAGCGTGGTGTCTCCAAACTGCCCATTAATTACGTTGTTGCTCATTGTCATTTCAATTGTTTGCCCCAGAAAAACCACCCAATAATATCAACCAAATCTTCCTTCTTCTGGTATTAACAAAACCCTAATTAAGCTCAACAAGCTTAATCTTGTGTGCTTAATGTGTTTGTGTTAATGAAGAAGAAAAAAAAACTTAAGCTTGAGAGAGAGAGAGAGAGAGAGAGAGGTGGGGGAGGGGCTTTTTGGGGGAGAGAGGAGAGGGAGGGTATATAAGGGGGAAGGAGTGGAAGGATTGTAGGGGTGGGGTGGCAATAATAAAATATTTGGAGAAAAACAGAGAGGCAAAGACAGATAGACTTTGCTGAGGCCTGACTGAGCACACACTCATGAGCCATAAAAACTCATCTCTCTTTGGTGGATTGTGTGGGTGGGTATTTCATGTGTTACTCTTGTGTTTAGAGCAAGTGAATCACTATTTATTTTTAGTGAGGGTGAGTGTGAAACGAGTTGTAAATATAAATATTTTGAATTTTTATATGTGTACAATAATGTTAAGAGCATTCCATTTTATCTTAAGATTTTGTACTCAATAAGAGAATATATGATAAATTTTTGTACTATTTAATTGGCCCGAGTGACAGAGTGTTAGCGTTAATAACTAGGAGTGTCCTTATGTGTATCTGTTGGGTTTACCATTCTTTTTTTGTGACAAATCACGTGAAGAGAGAAAGACACGATAAAAGAACGTGTGTAACGGTACTACAGCTAAGTATTTCTTCAATTATACAGCTCAAATCGCCTTGAATAGTCATTTGATATGGTAAAATTGTGTTTCCCAAAATTGTATTTTGACTAATTGGCTCTTCCATGATTTTGGTAAAAACTAAATCTCAAACTGTATGCCACAAAATCAACATTGCACATTAATTTTACCTTGCTAATATGGTCGACAATACATCGACTCAGGCATGAACCAAGAGACAAGGGGGTAGAATATCTTTTATTGGAATAATACTCACTTTCTGAATGTCCTTTTTTATTATAAAATATATATGGTAAAACATTTACTAGCGACTAGCGCGTGGCCTCGCCTATCTAGTGGACGCGTAGGAACACTCTAGAAATTGGAACAACAGTTATCAGAAAGACAGCTAAACGCCGTACGTTACATGATGGGTCCCACGTATTTTTAACGAAAACGGACGTACATGACGTGCAGTCCTAGAAAGACAGTCGACGAATACGATACGGCCAAAGGCCTTCACGCTGCGCAGCACACAGGATAGAAAAACGACATGCATTTCTGTGTAGTTTTCTTGAGCCCATAATAACCTGCACCCGTATGCAAGCTGTATCTCCCAGGCTCGATTTGCCATGCCAATGCCATTGAAAAATCAAATAATCCCATCCCTTATTAGTGTTAGTGGAATGTAAATTACCCTTTAAAAAAAATCGGCATTTCATCTAATGTCATTATTCGTGATTTCGTTCACGAAAATGATATGTTTGAACTTTGTAGATGAGAATTTGATGCTTGTGTTTGTTGCGTACTGTTTGTAGCTATAATGCCTGTTTATAGATAGAACAAGCAAATTGATTTGTTTGATACCATTGTCCTTAATCCAATTCGACTTGGCTGTTAGCTTCATTTAGTTTGGCTTTTTTCTCCTAAAACATTAAGTAATTATCATTAAGAATGTGTGTATGACGTGGCATTATAGAGACATAAAATTAAGAAAGGTACCAAACGGCCATATGGGGGTGTTGGAGAGAAAAAAGAAACTATTTGCTGTGTGTATGCATGCAGCAGTCGGTCTAGATGCATATGACGATCATGTGGTGAAAACTTTTGTAAGCAACGAAACGGTCAAGCATCAAGAAGATCATGCTCTCTCTCTCTCTCTCTCTCTCTCTCTCTCTCTCTCTCTCTCTCTAACTGAGCTTGATCACGTGGACCCACCACTCCACAGTGTGGCCAGGGGTCTGCTGTGGACCCCACTTCTGAGCTCTATGTCTCGAATGAGAAAAACTCTCATGTAACGGGTATAGCACTTTTTGTTATTCCCGATCAATAATGCAATGATATGTAAGATAACTTTTTTATGTGTTATTGTGTTATTGGTCGAATATAGCAAAACAGTGTTATCCCCGTTATAAATAAGTTTTTTTCGTCTCGAAGCTCTTACAGTTAACTGATGATCAATCAAATGCAGGCATTGCCAATCTGCAGCCCAACTCAAGCAAGTGAGAAAACACTTTGTCATGGGCTTTGTGATATTCGCCTAAAAATTAGGGGAAATAAATAATGTATTAGAATTAATCTGTCTTTGTTAAATTTCCTTAACTTTGGTAGCTGGGGCAGCTTCAACAACTCGTAGTTTTTAAGTGAGATCAATAAGAGTAGCACTAACATAAATATTCTAATTATGAGAACTGATAAGAGCAAAACCTAAATATTCCGACAGTTTGTCAAAGATTTTAATTCCAATTGGTGTGTCTTTAAGTATTTGTATTGAAAATATATTTTGCTTCCCATCTTCACGTAATGGAGAAACTTCCCCGTAATGGGTCTATGCATCTCTCATTTTAGATTTTACTTATATTTCTCACATGTTAGCTAGACGATGAAAACAAAACACAAACACACGCAATATGTTAGAATTTCTCATCTGAACTTTATCGTTAGAATTATTTGGATTGAAACACTTGTTTTGTTTTGTTTTGTTTTTGAGTCATAGAAACACAAGAATATTATTGGATAATTTTCACTTTATTACAGTAAAGTTTACTGACTTTTAGAGTTCGATACATCAATTTTTTTTCATCTCAGTCGCATACACAAAGTTGATTTTCTTACCACTTTCATATATGACGTCAATCTTTCTGTTACCAAGTCTGTTAATTGCTGACATGACAACAAATGTGCCACGTAGACATACTCATATGATACCCCACCACCCCCGAACCCACATAACCCATAAACCACTTGCAACCCCACCCCTAAAATGCAAAGTGTTCGATTTTTTTTTTAATTTTAAAATTTTGAATTTGCAAAGAGAGAGAGAGAGATAGAGAGATGATTTGGACGGGTCCTAGGTGGGGCTGAGGGTGGATCTCGGGTGGGGATGAGGGTGGTTGTATGGTAGCGTTGTGCTTGGGGGAGTGGGTTCAATGGGGGCTGCAGGGAGAGAGAGAGAGAGAGCAAGGAGATAGGGAGAGAGAGATGAATTTTTAATTTTAAGTTTTTTTTTTTAAAATTTAATTAACTAAATAATGTTTATTTATTTATTAAAAATATATATGGACCACATGACATCATATGAGTGAGTCTACGTGGTACATTTGTTGTCACGTTAGCAGTTAACAAAAGGACTGACGACATGTATGAAAGTTGTAAGAAAATCAACTTAATTTATGTATACGTTTGAGACGAAAAAAATTTGAGGCATTGAACTTTAAAAGTGAGTAAACTTTAGCATTGTAAAGGTGAAAATTACACAATATTATTTGTATAGTTCCCTTTAAGTGGGAATCAAAGATGATAGGGTGCACGTATTCTTTCTCACAACTCTCTTTGCTATTTATGTGTGATCACAAGGATTAGCTTTCAGAGATTTTATGTGTGATCACAAGGATTAGCTTTCAGAGATTCCATTGGAAAAATGGGCAAGAAGAAAAATTATAGGCGTGAATGAAGGAGGCCTCTACATTTTTCTTGTTATAAAGAGCTAATTAGGCAAATGGGACCAAAATGCCTTGCCATAAAAAACACTTCACCCGGCGAAATAAGAGCTTTGTTTTTCATTGTGATACAGCTGCTTGTCTCCCTCCAAAGCCCCAATCTTCAAATGAGAGAGAGAGGGAATACGACATTATAGAGACTAATCATGCACTTTGATGTGAAAACATGTCTTCACAAATTAATGTGAAGGAATTGGGAAAAAGTAGTCGTGTAATCAGAAGTGTTTGAGGAATTAAGGAACAGATAAAGACAAGACTCAAAATCCTGACTTATGAATTAATATTTACTCTAATGTAGAGTGGGGAGATCGAACTTTGACATATTTACTTAAAAAGAATGGGACAAATGAGAAATTGATATGTATAAATTCTTTAATAACCATATGAAATTAGCACATGAATAAAAATTGTAAAGTTATAAGGTTATTTTTGGAAGCAGTAAAAGAGGCACATGAATGAGAATTAGATCAACTGTCCCTCTTTAGTTGATATGATTTTTTTTTCTTCGAAAATATGTGATTACGGATTTGAAGGTGGGACATATTTTTTTATTCCTTGTGCGTTAGTAAACATGGGAAAGTCAAGACTTGAAATCATTCACTTCCTTTATATATCCATTGTATTTATTTTAGGAGTGATAACATACTAAACTCATATACACTATATGAATGCTAGGACTGGAACACAGAACCTTTCAGTGGGTACTTGGCTTTATCCATTGCCGTTACATAAACATGCCAACGACGTAGGTTACATAAACATGCCAACGACGTAGGAAAAACGGATACAGTAAGTTAAGTTGTATATGTTGTGTAGGTTTGTGCATCTTCAAATGTATGTATGGACAACATATGAGTACGAAAATGTGAGTAGAATACAAGAGGAGAGGTTGAGCGAGCGAGTGAGGGCATGAGAATATAAAGAGCATGGCGTTGGGTTGGCTTTGTCATCTCTTCTCTTGGCAAAGCACTTTGGGCCACGCGAGGGAAGAAGGAACTGCCAGATGTGCTTAACCTCCCAAAACCACCCCAACCCTTTCTCTCTTTCTCTGTGGATTATAACGTGGCCAGCTGTATACCAAACGGGGTATTTTCGTAATTTCAAAACATGGGTTTTGACCTTGACCAACAAAAGGGTGTGGGAGACTGGGACTTTGGGGGTAGTGGGCATGGTAAGGTGAGATTTGAGAACTGGTCTGTCACAAATTAAATAAGAAAATAAGAAAATAAGAAAAAATAAATAAAGAGAGGCATCAACAAGGGGTGCTAATGATGTGAGCTGGACCTTGTGGGGTGTGAGTTGGCCTAAGCGGACACATGCCTCGATCTCTTATCAATATGATTCCATAAACATGATGATGTTACATTTGGGAATCTTATTTGTTTGGTGATAGTAGCTAGATGGAAATTGGAGTCACATTCCATGAGATTTTTCTCTTCATGAACAATGACCAAACACTGATATTTTCTTCGCATAACTTGATATTTCTTTTGTCACGTAACATACTAACGAGTAATGTTATTTTATTTGACCAGTCGTTATGCGTTAACTCATTAGACAAATAACATATATCGTATAGAATCCTACATGGCCTTGATTTCTCTCCACCATACCAAAAGAATATTTCCATGTCTACATCCAAGAATTCTTATGTACATTTGCATTATATATTTGGAGAAGGAAATGGAATCACTATGTTTGTGTGACAAGTACAGCAATAAAAAGCTTTGTTCATTTACAAGGAAAATGAACATATACATACATAACAGGAGGAGTGCTGGCATGCAGCAATTCAAAAGTTGCCGCACACACGCGTGATTGAAAAGAGGGGTCACAAATTTATATTTTACTTAAATGGGTATTCAATTGCCCCAAACTTGTACATAATTCTCAATTTACCCCTTGACCTTTTTTTTTAGCGAATTAAAGGCTCGAATTAAATTTTATTATCAATGTTACCCCCACCGTCAAAATTCGAACATTTCATCCATTAGTCCGTCTATTTGATCCACGTTGACGCTTGATTGAGGGTTATTTTCGGCATTAGGCTCGGATTGAATTAGCAACCTCTCTTCTCTCACACACTTCGCACTTCTCTTTCACATTGGTAGGGTATGGTTAGAAAGGGACCGGAAATTGGGCGGAAAAAAGGACGAAATCGAAGGTTGGAATAGAACGAAATTGAAGGTTGCTGAGAGAGAGAGATATATAGAGATGAGGACGAACGCACACAGAGGGAGTTCAGAGTTGGAAGATGGCAATCCATGGATGTTGCCATCACAGGTCTGCTACTGTGGGAAGGTTGCAAAAATTCAGACTTCGTGGACCTCTTCACATCCAGGACGAAGATTTTATGTTTGTGCATAGGTGAGTTGAATTTTGAAGTTTGGGTTTCAAATTTGCAGTTTTGAATTTCCACCTTTGAAAACTGTGTGTTTGCAGAAACATTGTCAAATGTGGGAGTGGGGTGACCCTGTTATGTGCAATAGATCTAAGCAAATAATTCTAGGACTGCTGAGGAGAATTAACAGTTTGGAAGCAGAAAAAAAGAAAGGGAATTCGAAGCTGAAAAACCCATGGTTTTGGGTGTCATTGTGCATGTTTGGGGTTATTTTGTGCTTGATTTTGAATGAAGATAAAGGCACAAATGGGCAGCTGTAGAAATGGATGGGTAGTTGGCATTTTGTAAGGGCTAGAAAGGGATGAGTGCTTGGCATTTTGTAATGGTTAGAAAGATGGGTAATTGGCAATTTGTAATGGTGAGAAAGAGATGGGTGATTGACTTTTTGTAAGGGTAAGAAAGGGTGTGTAATTGACAATGTAAGAACTGTTTTGGTGAATGAAAATGCAAGCTGTCATTTTGACCATTGAAATAGTAACTATCACACCAAATGAACTGCACTTCAAAGGCCAAAATATACAACATTTGAATTCACATGTGATTACATAAAAGCTTGTCCAAATTCAGTTTCAAAAATACATCTTCATCCATTCACTTCATATCAAAATCAGTTCAACAATATACTAGCAAATAGATTGCAAACCAAGATGATCTAGAACACCAAAATAAACATAACAACTCTTGAACCATTCACTTCAAATTACTGACTAAACTCTCCATGGCCTTATTCGTTTTGCTGGAGATTTTAACCTAGGCCTTTTTGGAGAAGTTACCATAGGTTGAGGTTGTGAACTTGAACCTTGATGAGCTTGTGAACTTTGGGCAGGTTGTGGAGGAGCTTGTGACCTTGGGGCAGGTTGTGAAGGACCTTGTGAATGTGGGACAGATTGTGAAGGAGCTTGTTTACTTGGGGCAGGTCCTGAAGGAGCTTGTGAACTTGGGGCAGGTCCTGAAGGAGCTTGTGAACTTTGGCTAGCTTGTGAATCAGCAAATAGATTGGTCTTCCTTATGACATAGGGGGCCTGAGAATCTGTCCTGGATGAGAACCCTTAACATGGCACCCATCAAAACCCACCACTGGTCTACATCCTTCCACAAATCCCTTTTTAAGTGCTCCAAAACATACATAAATCCTCTTGAAAGTAGGATTCTCACCTTGCAATTCAGTTTTCACAATAACAGTACTTCCAGGGTTATTGCTCTTTAACTCTTCACAATAATCCCACAACTTACCATATTGCTCTTCAATACTGCCTTGAATTCTCTTTTTTGCAAAACTCTTGGCTTTATAAACTTGAGCCTCAGTTACATCTATGGCATAATGTTTCCTTATTAACTTCATGAAATCTGTCACTTTCATATTGGGATTATCTCTTAACTCCTCATCAAACCTCTTAGACAGCCATGATGAAGTGGCATACTTGGTTCTTTGCCTTCTTCCACATGTATGCCTTGGAACATATGTCTTAATCCTTGTACTTGGACCTTTCCCCACATGAGAAGCATATAGCATCCAAGGACATGGAACCTTTTGTTTTTTATCTCCTTCACATTTGAGCCTCACCCTATTCGAATCATTCCTCACCCACTTCAATGGCCTTGCACATGAAACTGCATAATACCTTATTGCTTCCCTACACTGCTCCATGTTGGTAAATTTCATTCCCAAATGAAATGTTGGCTTCAGCAAATCAGATTCTCTTCTAAACTGCTTAAATCTAGGAGCTTTTCTTCTGCGGCTACGGTTTTTCACACCTTCACCCTCATCAGATTCTTCATCAAGACTTACAAGATCGTCGGTATTGTAGTCTTCACTGTCAACCTCACCAGGTTCTTCATTGTATTCATCATTTTCTTCATCAACTACATGTTTATCAAACAAGTTATCATCCTCTTCCAAGACTGTCTTCAACCCTTCTTCATCTGACTGCTCGAACTCGGAGTCAATCAACTCAATGTCTGTCTCACTGTCATCATCTTCAGCCTCTTCTACACTATCATCATCTTCAGCCTCATCATCTTCACTGTCATCTGCCTCATTATCTCCCTCCTTATGTACCTCATCATAACCATCATCATCTAAATCAACATCCACTTCTACAAACTGGTTCCCCAACTCACCAACATCAGTTTCAGTTTCAACTTCTACTTCCAACCCCAATTGTGGAGTAGATGCAGATGCCTGGCTCTCTGGGAAATGCGGTTGATTCTTATATGAGAGATATAAAGGTTGAACTCTAGAAGTAGGTGTATACTCCACAAACTCAACTACATGGGCATCTACTTCAATTGGAACAAACCCCCTTCTTTTGTTCCAGTAGTGGTACTGTATTTTTTTATGGTCATATCCTAGAGAGATAGCAACATCAAACAGGTCAAGCATTGACAGGTGGTTAGCATTACAGTTGTCTGCCCAAGTAACCTTACCCCGAACATACTTCCCCTCTGAAATATAACCTCCATGGTGAATTTCTAGGGAGAACAAATCTGGATCACCTAAAAAAAACAGAAAATTATATATAAAACCACTATTTTACCACACCAACTTTTCTTTACTGCCCAACTACCATTCTAAACTTCAAATTCACTCAGGTCCACCGATAATTATGCAGACAAAACAACACAAATGCTTCGGGACCACAAGTGTTTCATATTCAAAACAGCATATCAGACAACACCACAAAATGTGCAAACAACCGACACCAAGGACCACACAAGCTTAAACAATTTCAAATTGGGAAAATCGATTACTTACCGTACTTGGGAGGAGGCCCTCTGTTCCGCACCTGCAAAGGCAACACATCCAGACTCATGCTGCGTCGAATCAACAGAGCCAAAAGAACCTTTATGAAAAAGCTTTCAGATTCCCTCAATTCCAACCTTAGATTTCGTCCTTTTTCCCGCCCAAATTCCAGTCCCTTTCTAACCCTACCCTACCAATGTGAAAGAGAAGTGCGAAGTGTGTGAGAGAGGAGAGGTTGCTAATTCAATCCACGCCTAATGCCGAAAATAACCCTCAATCAAGCATCAACGTGGGTCAAATAGACGGACTAATGGATGAAATGTTCGAATTTTGACGGTGGGGGTAACATTGATAATAAAATTTAATTCGAGCCTTTAATTCGCTAAAAAAAAAGGTTAGGTGGTAAATTGAGAATTATGTTCAAGTTCAGGGGGCAATTCAGCAGAATACCCTACTTAAATCGAGCCTGAATCCTTAAAACCATATGCGGAGAATATTCTCTTGTGTTATATATATATATATATATATATATATTACATATAACAATGTTGAGCGCTTAGATTATAAATTAGGATTAAAAAATGCAAGTGAACAAAAAGTTAGATTCACGATTTACTGGCATAACATAATATATGAACAAAAAGTTAGATTCACGATTTACTGGCATAACATAACATATCATACTGTTTGACGAGATAGAAATTATAAGTAGGAAAAAAAGGGGAATTAGAAATAGCCAGGTGCATTAAGTTGTTATCCAATAGGGTAGAGACAACTTGGTCCAAAATTGATAGTGGTGGAGAGTATGAGAGGGGGTTGAGTTGGCAAAGCCTCGTGCAGGCAAGAAATGATAGTCACGTCGTGGGGGGGTGGAGGGAGTGGGATGAGATTATTTTATAGCAGCTACTTCATGTTCATGCGGCATTTTTCTTGTTTTGATTTTTGCCTTTGCAAACCAAATTTCAGACTCAATTTGTTTCAGACAGAAAAAGAGACCAGATCAATATGATTATCATGTGTTTTCTCTCTCTCTCTCTCTCTCTCTCTCTCTCTCTCTCTCTCACAGAGTCTATTATTATCATAGCTCACGTGCATGCAACGTGACAACTACCCTTTCAAAATTCAAACCTTTGGTGACATTCATCACGTGCTGGCACGTGGCCTGTGAACAAGATAAAGAGTACATGGACATCTTGTGGAGCTAGGTGTTTGTTTTTGAGCGTGAGTCATGCGCTCATGTCTTACAACATACAGGCCTCGTTTGGTGGCTCGGCTTAAAGCGTATTGGAGTTGGAGTCTAAAATACAGTCCAAGTCACCAAACGTGGTCTCAGTGTTTCTTTCTAGCGGGTTCATGACCGAACACTAGACAATGTGTAAATAGGGACTTTGAGGAACCTAATTCGTCCTCTTTTTTATTCTATAAAACCCATATGTCCTTGGAACACTAACAACTAATTATTCATGCATGCTAAGAACAAGAAAGGATAGCAGCCAAAAATCCATGCCCTCCATTGACAAGGAAATTTACTATATACATCATAAAATGGATAACCAAACTTTTCATATGAAAATCTTCATATATTTCAACTTTTTCTTTCACGGGGATTCTCGAAAAGCATCCAATCTTATCAAACAGTATTTCTTCACACGGTCAGGCAACTAAACTAGACATAAGGCCAAAGCAAAATTTACAAACAACTCCAGCTATTGAGAGCATCTGCGAAATACAAAACTCTCCTAACCCAACCAAAAACAGAAACCCCAGAAACACTTGGTTCTTTGATTAACTCAGATTCACATAAATGATACTATCAGTATTGGAAACTTAACAACTTTACCACCTTCGAGTTCTTAAAAATTGATATATGACAAATTAAAACTTCCAGTTGTTGCTTCGCACGGAATCAACAACCGCATGATGTGCCTGCATTGCAAGATATTGAGGAACACGTCCTCTCTTCTTCCTCATACCATAAACAAAAGCATCAATTTCCATTTCCCATATTGTTCAAAGGCACATAATATTCCTCCTACAATTGAGAAGGAAAAAAAACAAGGCAAATGAATTCATTCTCTTAACTAAAATAGCCAAATAAAGCAGTAAGAAATCATATCCTTTATAAAAAGCAATAAAATAAATGTAAAGACATCAGTGTCACATCATGTTTTAACCAAATACACGATATTATAAAAGATGGATGGATCATTTTTCGAAAGCACATAGCAATGCGGTGCATCAATAAGCATTCTAAAGAAACACATAGTATAGTGCTACCTGAACACTTTTAATTAACATTTCATAAAATGGCTTCAAAAAACATCTTTAAACAGGTTCTTGATATGCATTGGCATTACCACTGTAATAGACAGAATATTAGTAAGAACTAAGAAATTTATATATGACATGTGTCTATTTGAAGACTATTTTAAATCAGTCCATAATGTGAAGTCTGCTTCAGATGACTAAATGCTACATCTTATTAGCATCTTCAAGAAATCCAGAGCTTATAGCCGGGGAAAATCTAAACTATCTTTTCCCAAAACTCAAACAGACAACTGCTGCAAACTGCCTTAGAATTTACATTGACATGTTGACAACTACCTCCAGCCTATAGATAGTAAAGCCTAAGCTATCTCTTCTTCACTTCAGATTGTCTCATTGGATAATCTAAGTCCTACCAATAACCTTCGAGGACAAGACAAAAATAAAAGGCAGTTTGGCATTGCAAGCATCAAATCCTTCCCAAGCATACAAGAATTAAAAGATTAGTTCATGTATAAAGTTACTAAAAAACTTATTCATCTATATAGCATTGCATAAGTGACGGACGGTCTCTAGTCTTGCTTTAGAGTTTTAAATTGTTCCTATTATATTTTCATAGGAAGGAGGAGATTTGTTGGAGGTATGAACTCTAAAAACAGCTGCACATTCTAATTTATTTTTCTTTCCTCTTGCGGGAAAATTAGATTTCTCTGAGTCACTATCAATCAAATGATTTACTGTACATATACTGAAGTTTTGCTATACACAACTTAACTCAATTCATGTTTCCTAGAATTACTACATCTTCACCTAGAGACAAAAAAAAAAAAATGTAATTCTATATTGTATTTGGCATTAGAGCAGTTTGGTGGCTTAAATGGACTACGCGGATTGGAAGCACTTCTATAAAACCAGTGCCTTATCTAGTAAATTTTTTACCAAATTCTAAGAATACATCAAATGCTCAATAATTATTTATAATGTTTCCCATGAGCACTAAAACGTCAAATAAATCATGCCATCTTAAAGCAACATAGGGTAAATATGCCCATTGTGCAATCTTGTTGGTTGGGATTGCATTCTTTTCAAAGGGTTACACATACATATACATATATATACATATATATGTGTGTGTGTGTGTGTGTGTGTGTGTGTGTGTGTGTGTGTATTTATATAATTATATATGTACATAGATCGAAAGAGAGAGTTACTTGAGGATTGACGTAGTTCAATGATCCCTGATGAACAAACTGCTGTATTCATTCACCACCAGCAATAAAAGAGAATGGGGTCAGGTCATAATCCAAAGTTTAAGCTATTTTAATGGAATTTTTAAAAAAAAAAACAACAACAACTCTAAAGCCAATCAGACCTGTGAACTTGGGCCAGGCATGGCTCCAATAGCATTCCCTTTAGCAGATCCATCTCCACCCCTAGCAGATCCCTTTGCATCACCCTGTTCAAAGTTTGGCAAGAAAGTTATTTCTAACCCCACCGAAGAGATATGAACGAATAGACTAAACAATTCAAATGTAGTTCAATCAAAGATAAAAAAGATATTAAACAGAACTAAAGAACGTTTAGTTACCTCCAACTGTGACAATGCAATGATCCCATAAATCAAACGAAGGGCCAAAACAAACAAAAAGAAAGAGAATTGTCAGCTTGAACTGATAAGGAGTAAACCCATTGCATGAATTGAAAGCAAGATGGAAAAAACCTCATTCAATTGAGGCTCCTCCATTATTAAAATCTACAATAGAACTCAAATAAATGCTACAGCCAAAAATTAACATCTAAAATCAACATGAACACTACAACAGAAAGAATATAGGGCAAAAGTTGAACAATAATTACCTCCCTGTACCTAGCCAAGTAAATCCTGAGGGGCTCAATATAGTCCTCAAACCCTAACGTGGCCATCGCCCACAACAAATCATCACCGTTGATGGTCTTACGCTTCTCCTTTTGGCACTTGTCGCTGGCCCTAAACATCCAAAACCCCCCAAAAGAATGAACACAAAGGCGGTGCGATTGAACAGCGAGAAACGAAAAAGCAAGAACAAAATCAATGGAGAGAGAGCAGGAGCTGAAAAAAAAATACTCGCTGGTGACGAAGCTGATGAATTCGGAGACGCATTCCTGGACGGTGTCCTTAGCGTCCTTGGCGATCTTGCCGTTTTGCGGCAAAGCCTTCTTCATGATGCGACTGATGTTGGCGATGGGCAGATACCTGTCCTGCTCACGCACGCCGCTGCCGCCGCCGCCGCCTCCCTGAGGGCTCTGCTCGCCGCCGCTTTCATGGCTCCCGCCTGCCGGGCTCGTCGGTGCCTCCGCCATTATCACAATCGATCACTGCATTTCATCAAACAATTCATCTTCATTCTTTTGCTCGTATAATAGAAATAAAATAGTTTTTTCATCGGAATTGAAATTGGAGCCCTAGGTCGGCCCATTAGGTTTGCCATTATTGTGCAAGCTTCAAGAAAGAGAGTGAAGGAGAGAGAGGGAGAGAGGGAGAGAGGGAGGTGGCCCTTTTCGTACCTGTAGGTATGTATAGAGGGATGGAGAGAGAAAGAGAGAGGAAGAAATGGTGTGTTTGTATTTGGCGCGCTGGGAGAGGAGATCTGACGATGGAGAGAGATGGAATGAAGAAGGTTTTGGCTTTATGCTTATCATTTATCAACACCGTTCGTTGTGGTTTTGTTTGCTTCTTTTTCCAGAATTACAGGGACGCGGGCCTCTTGATCTTGGGCTTCATACAACACAAGGGGCCTAAAAAAGCTTTGAGCCTTTGAATCATTTATCAAAAACTCGAGTCTAGAAAAGGGTTTCGCAATTTCAACACGATTTGATTTTTATTACGAACACTCGCTACTATTGATAATAAAAGGTCGGATTAAGGGGTTTATAGTTCAAATCGTTAAGAGTATTTATTCATACATTAGAAGTCTTGTGTTTAAGTGTCCTTCTTCTAATATCACTTGTATATAAAATAAATAAATAAATAAATCGGGGTTACTATTAAATTCTAATAATTTAATTTTGACATGATTGAAAGTTTAACTAGATATTACGCAAAGAAAGTGACCAATTGAGTGTTATTTGGATTGGCATGCTCCTAAGTGTTCTTGGATTCAAACTTCTATATTATTTATGTGTGTGAGTTTTTCCTTCTTCCCTTTTTAATTTTGGTGAAAAAAATTTTATTATTTTTTAATATTTATTTATGATTTTGCTATATTAGGATAAAGTGAATATTATTTTATTTTATGATAGGTATATAAATGATAGGTTTTAATTTGAAAATGAGGGCAACACGACACGACTCGGTGGCCACCTCCAACGACACAATGACTGAGCATTATTAACATATAAAGCACTAACATAATTTATGGTGGGTCTCAAGGTTAGGTTAAGCTGGCGTATACAAATATGATCATCCTTATCCATTCAAATTGAACAATGGTGGTTGTGACGAATTATTATTATGAGCTATGTGCCTAAGCTGCACTTTTGCACTCATTGTTCACAAACAAGGCATGTTAATTTGTGTAGGTAATTATTTTTTTTTTTTATTGAACTGAAATTATGAATGTATAACACCAAGCAGCAGTGTGACAGTCAAGCTCAAATATTTTTTCACTTAAATGTCAATTGAGTCCTTGATCGGGCCATATCGTTTCAATTTTATATAAACTATTCATCTTGAGTTGAATCCTTTAACCAACCTGCTAATCAGTCTTATCGTGTTGCAAAACCAACACATTTGGTCTTTAAGTAGAATCCTTTAATCAACATGCTAATCAGTCTTATCGTGTTGTAAAACTAAGCTAATTTTTTTTGGTCAAATCTCTAAGCTAATCTTATCACTCATTATATTATCATCAAACAAAACCCACCTGATCAAGGAAAAATGAATTTATAAAATGCCGAGGTCCAAATTAATAAATGAAACAAAATGGAACAAAGAAAAATTAGACATTTGTTAGGCCACAAATCACTAATTAGCTACTTCATTTGGGAAGATGCTTGTTTGGCTGTCAAACACGTATTATTCCAACTGAAAACTTGTACAAGAATGCATTCAAGCCCTTTACACTTTTGGGGTTCACAAACAATCAATGCTCCTTCAACTTCCCTGGATTCTTTAGGTTCACGTCTTAATCAGAATGCCCTAGAAAGCCTAGGGGTGCCCTAGAGAAAGCAAAAGTTGCTACTTGGTACCTAACAATTAAGGGTGCCATCAAGCTGCATTTCCTGCACAGATTAATTCTTCTAATAAATTCAGGAGAAAAATGTTTGAGCAAAATCATAGGCTGGTTGGAGAATATATATGGTTTTTGTGGAGAATTATAAACTACATATTAACAAAAAACATGTTTCTGCAATAATCAACTAAAGAAATCCGAGGGTCCAAAACGATAGCGCAAATTACCTTGAACAAAACCATATTTGATGATAGAGGGTACAATTACAAGAATTATTTTGCATAACATGTGTAAATCGTACCCAAAGAGATCAAACTAATTTCTATGTATGACAAGAGGCTTAATAATCATATAAGAACCTAGGATGGTTTACATACGAAACAGAGTACATCCATTTATTTTATGATCCTTGGTTCACTTGAACTGGAGGAACAGAATCATAGAGAGCTTAATGGCCAAATCACATAAAGTCCAGCTTGGTTACACGTCCCAGTATCGGATGGAGGCACAAGATGATAGACACAAGTATTAACATCCTATGCAAGAAAGAAGATACCTCCACCTTTT
Organism: Prunus dulcis; assembly: GCF_902201215.1. NCBI lineage: Eukaryota > Viridiplantae > Streptophyta > Magnoliopsida > Rosales > Rosaceae > Prunus > Prunus dulcis. The sequence goes on along the minus strand of NC_047651.1, from coordinate 20,676,962 downwards.
ATACAAACTAACTGAGAAAGTACCCTTCTGAAGCTGCTTTCTCCATGACCTCTTTCTGCGCAAAAGAAGTTAAATGTCAACTCTTCCAATGTTCATTATCAGATTTATGGGGAATCGACTAATATACTCTTCTTTCATCATGTGTGCAACAATTTTGACACATTTGGTGCCAGAGAAGAATATATAGATTTACCTGGATTATTGTAGTGACCATCCCAGGACCCTCCTGGTTATAATTGCAAAACAAATAAATAGTGAAGAAAAGAACAAAGAAAATGGGCAGAACAGTTGCAGCATCTTAAAACTCTAGATGTACACACCTCAAAATGTTTGTCTTTCCATGAGATCTCCTCCCAAGATTTAGAATTTAGTGATTCCCATGAACTTGGAAAACTAATTGTCTCCGCGTGCTGCAGAAGTCTCAAGCTACCTGCAATGTAAATCTTTTTAAATCTTATGATAAAATATTCTATGAATCTAGGAGAGTGTTTCCTCTGCCCAAATTTAAAGTTGGAAGAGATAAGTAGAGGCTTACTTGTAATGAACGCCTCTGCCCAAAATTCACTCTCTGACCACGATGGTGCAACTTCTCGAAAGGGGATTCCCTTGCTCAAGCATACTCTACATAAATTACAAGAAGCACAATCAACTGATCAGCTACCAAAATGGGAATCACTTAATAAAAAGTGACCCGGGTGCATTCAAATACAAAATGTATCTTGGACCAGAATTCCCAAGTTAATACTTCCTCCAAGGTCACTCATAAGAGCTCAATAACCCTATGGAGAAAACCTTGCAAAACAGTTTATTTAACTTTTTCAAACATTCAACAGAACCAGTGGACACTAGAGAAGGCTAATCAGAACTTCCCTTTTTAAACCACATACACCATTCAACACAAACTGTGGATACTAAAGAAAATAAGACTTCCATGTGTAAAGAAATAACCAGACACCAGACAACACAAACTGTGGCGATGGCGCTAATCTACATAGTAAATATATTTGAAAAAAATATAGCAGGGGTTCAACAGTAGGAGGGGGGGACTTACTCAATGACCAATTGGCGTATAATTCCTGGAAGGACATGATCAATAATAGGAGCTGTCTGTACTTCAAAACAGTGCACACTTTGCCCCTTAGCTTCATCGTTATCCTGAAAGCACCTTTCACATTGTTTTCCAATTAAACAGCTATCCATAACTAGGAGAGTCTAAGACACATCACTTGGTCATAAACATACTCTCCTTATCAACAAACAGACAAAGAAGTCTCACTTAAAACTGAGTTAATCTAATGTAGTTAAAAAAAAATTCAAAATCCAAGAGCCTCTAACCTTCCGGCAGACGACAAAGAAGTTTGAGACCGTCCCCTCAAGAATCCGGTCACCGTCATTAGACAACAAGAGCTCGGTCCCATTGGGCGGCCTCAACCTCTCCAAAGACTTCCTAATCCTGCAAGTTAAGCAACCCGGCAATCAAAACTGCTGAAAATACTTAAAGCCCAAGTAAGAAAAATCCAAGCTTTAACTCATTCACACATTGATAAGTTGTCAGATATAACCAACCTCACCCAATCCGAATACTTAGCAGAAGCATCGTCTCTCCCACGACCCACCACAGCCAAATGCGCACCGTTTCCTTCGATACCAAACACAGTTGGCACATAAGTCCCAATGTAAATACTCACATCAAAAACCCCATTGCCAAATCTTTCATGGTCCAAGCCCTCACTCTCATTCTCACTCAATTTCTCCAAATTGCCACTGACCAGAGCTGTAATTGACAGTTCCTCTCCCTCACTCCTCTCATTCAAAGCAATCGGCAACACTCGTTTCATCGAACGATTCACGAGCTCGCGAACCTCTGACTGGAGCAAAGGGGAATTGGAGGAGAGCGACGGCAACGAAAGCGACGTCGTTTTGTTGGGTCCGAACAGAAGCTGAGGATTCGAATTGTATAGAATTGCTACTGAGTCCACCAGTCTCTTCAAGTGCCGTTCCCAGAACAGCACGAACGACGCGTCTTTGTGAGTGCGAGACGTCGTGTACGCTCCTGGTGTGATCGGAGCAGGCGCGAAATTGGATTTTTAAGTTACTGTTTTTGGAAAAATTGAATTTGATTTTCAAACAGAGAAACAGAGAGAATGGTGTACCTGGATGCGTTTCGAGGAAGCTTGTAACCGGTGGAGTGTTGGCGGGCTGTGAAACGACGCCCTTGCTGAACAAGAACCTGGGGCTTAAAGTCGCCATTGATTTAGTTGCTGATGGTCGCCATTGAGTTTTAATCGTTGAGGTTCTGGGTTTGTAGTAGTGAAAGTGATCGAAGAGGTTGACTGCCAGTACAGTGTCGTTCATTTGTAATGAAAAATATAGGACAGTACGAAACTCTCGTTTTTAGAACAACAAATTGTAAAGATAAAGAAATGACAATTTTTTAATTAAAAAAAATACATAAAGAAATTACATTTAACCATTCAATATGTATGAGAAATTCAAGAAAAAAAAAATATGTATGACAAACCGCATCATGCATTAGCATTACTAGTTTTCAATATTGAATATGTGAAAATGGACACGCATTTTATTTGTTTTTGCTTCAATTTAACATGAATATGTCTGCCCTCAACATGATAATAAACCATAAATATACATAAGAAAATATTTATACACATATTGATTATACAGTTTCGATCTCTTGTAGTCATTCACCGTTAGATGTAAATTCAACGGTTCACTCAATCTTGCACTCCTTTTAAATTTTTTTTTTGAACCATTGAATTAATATCCAACGGTGGGTGACCACAATCTCTTAGACTCTTGTGGTCCAAGAGATCAGAACTGATTGACTATATAACAAAATTCTAAAATAAGATATTGGAGGAAACTAAAAATATATTACACACCAGTAAAAACATACTTTTATATGGACATATCTGATATATTTCACTTGTTAACTTTTGGAATTATATTGTTGAATGATGCTATAGGTGTGTTTTGGGGCAATGCTATTGTATAATTTTTTTGTTGTTTTTGGATATTTCTAGATCATCATTTTGGGGTGAATCTTGTTGTTTGCTTATCGCTTGTAAGTGTATTTTAACTTCCTTACTCTTTAATGGAGAAAGTAAGGCAATAACATTCAATATCAACGGTATCAACAAAACGATGCATTTAATTTATTTAGTATCCCTATCTCAAAAACAAACATAAATTGTATTAAGATATGCACACATATCCTTAATTATTCAAAAGAAAGTCCATATATAGTTCATTAATATTATAGATTAATTTTTGTCATTTTATGGTTTGTGTGTTCAAAAGCATCAAAAAATCATGTATATCAGAAAACCCTAATTTGTCCCAACGTGCATGGATAACTCAAGTGGTTACCTATTAAAGAAAAAAATTTAATCAATAGGCCTTTTGGTAAGTGACATTTAAACGACCTGTTGTAGATTTACTTTTGACCAGATTCAGACAACAAAAGAAATATATATATACATACATATATATATATATATATAGTAACTGTTACAAATTAAAGCCCTCTCCATTTCTGTAAATGAAGAATGGTCATCATCTTTCACAACCAAGCGTACCCCTTCACTCCCAAATGAAAGCCCTTTCCATTTATGCAAATGAAGAATGGTCATCACCTTTCACAAACAAGCGTACCCTTTCACTCCCAAACGCTACAACTGTTCCTCCCTATAAATTCAAACCTCACTCTCCACCCAACACAATCCTATCAAAACCCAAATCACTCTCTCACTCATTTCCACAGCATCACCAACAACAATGGATGCCTCATCTTCCTCCACTTTCTTTACCTCCTCCGGCGTACCCCAAGCCCCTATCTCAGTCTCCCAAGAAGAGTTCGCCCTTTTTCACAACATTGACCGCAAGCTTTTCTCTCGCCTCATCTTTCCCCTGGGGCGTGACCCGGCTGAGTCTGCCCAGGTCATGGCCCTGTGGATGTGGCTCGAACACGCGGCTAAGGAGTATAACTTTGTGCACAAATTATGTGTCACTTTACCTGACACCCTTCTTAATGGCATTGCAGATGAGTCTGTCGTGGCCTTGAACTGCATTCAACAAGACGATTTCCATGTCGACATCACCAACCGCAACCAAGACATGCCCTTATTCAATGCCCTAACCAAAAGCTGCGCCACCCTTGAATTCTTCCACCAAAATCGCCTCGGCATCATTCGGGGCATCACCAAGTTGTTCAACGAGGTTTGCATAAGAGCCTTTGACAACTTGTTCCCTAAACCACAACCAAATCGAGCTGAACAAATGATGTTGAATGCCGGCACGTTTCGTCCTTACAATCCATCATTTCACAATGCTACAGTTGCCGCCTATGACATGGTTGGGGTATCAAACATGGGACTTTTTCCAAATCAAAGAATGTATGGTGAGGATGTGAATAATAATCCACCGTCTTTGGGGCCTTATCAGCATATTCATCTCTTGGCCAGGGCTGCGACGAGGGGGGATGCTGCCCTAGACTACTTGCGTGGTGTTTTTGATCCCTATGACCTTGCTGCTCAGCGCCAGATTTTGAATGAGGAGATGGGGGATGTTTTGAGCCGTTTGAATATAAATGATGATCAGCAAGAGGTAGAGGATGTGTCTGCTGATGAGAGGACTATTTTCTTGACATTTTCTAAGGGCTATCCCATTTCTGAAGTTGAAGTCAGAGAGTTCTTTTCTAGGTTATATAACACTTTTTTTTTTTTTTGGGGTATGGTATTTCTTTTTATATAATTATAAATTAAAATTGTTTTTTGTTCTATTTTGTTTTGTGGACAGGAAATTTGGAGACTTTATTGATGGCGTTTTTATGCAAGAAGTGCCTGCTGAGGAACAACCATTGTATGCCCGTCTTGTGGTTCGTTCTATTTCCTCCATTCCAATTGTTCTTGACGGGAAAAACAAGGCCAAATTCTCCATCAATGGGAAGCATGTTTGGGCAAGGAAATACGTGCGTAAATCAAAATCACCAGGAGAACCAAGTTCACCTGTAACTTCAGTTTAAGTAAGTAGTTTTGGCTTTAAGAGTCTTTCGTTTTGTAAGAATGAAGTTGAGTGAGTCTGCGAGTTGTACGTACCCACAATTATATAGTGTATCCTAAATGATGAATAAATTTTGTACCTCTCAAGCAGTATTGTCAATTTGAAGCATTAAAAGTTTCTTCGGTTTTCAGTGCTTCACAATTCAAGAATCTTCATAAAAATGTTGCACACGAATTATGAGTGAATAATGCAACTTCTTGTATTACATATAAGGAATAGTACTAATACAAACTATTGTGATGTACACAACCACGCAAACAATATTCTCACGTGCACGTAGACTATTGATCTTAACAATAGATTTTTAAATACAAGAGATTTTCAAACAAGATGCAATAACGTATCTTGAAATAATTTGTTTAATTTGTGAACCGTACAGTTTTAAAAGAACGATAGTTAAACTATATATTTATCGATGATTGACATTGACATTTTCCATTTACATAAAATACATTTGAAATTAATTTTTGTCCATGTGAAGCACTGGATATGCATTTTTCTTTTGAAGGTAAGTACAATTATTTGATATTAATTTTTTTCCAATAGCAAATTTAACCCATTAAATTTAGTCAAGGGTAGATGAGTCAAAATTACATATAAACCTTACATACCAAAATATAAAAGAAAATTTTAGTTGTACTCAATAAAAGGTAAAATATTAAGGATATAGCTTAGGCCAATGATGGAAAATATTAAGGAAATATCATTTTGTTTAGAGTGCTGCTAAATAAACCTTAAAATTAACTGAGTACACCATACTACCAAACTACTTATTGAATTACTAATTTACCATAATATAAAATAACAAAAAAAGATATATTGAATTGTGAAACAAATAAAATTTTAATAAGTACACCTTACTCACTATATTCAACCCTTATCAGACGTAGAAAAATCTTCGTATTGCTTGGTGCTCACGAATAACGTAGCGAGTATTAGTTTAGGATTGGTATTACGAAATTAAAGATTTTGATGAAACTCAAAATCTAAAAAGATGGCACAAATTCATGTAAAAATAGAAATCTGGTTTGAGATTGGTATTAGAGTATTGTACTAAGGTTATTTTTGATAGTTAAATAGGGTGTACTTAGTTAATTTTACATTTTAATTAAAATATTAGAATAAACTTAAATTATAAAATGTACTTATTTAATTTTAAAGTTCGTTTAGCAGCACTCTTTTGTTTATTCACCTCATATGCGGTATTTTATGCAAGGTCTTCTTCCTTCCTCTGCTGTGTGTGCGTACTTACGTTAGGTTAGGTGTGGCGTCTGCAGTTCAAATAGTTGGTATAAGTACCGTAATCTTTTCTTGTACAAGGTAAAAATTCAAGTACGTGGTATGGTTGTCTTGGACCCACGTGTGAGTTTGTCAGGGCTACTGCCCAGCCAGCTGTGACCACTTCAATTATTATTATTTGATGGGACCAAATTCATTAAATTTGCTAACGTTACCTCTATGAACATATTATTATTTTTTGCTGCAATTTTTATTTTTCCAATAAGGACTTTTGGTTTGGAGTTATCTATTAGATAGCAGTCTTGATTTTTTGGACTATAAGAGTTAAAGAGATTTGTGGTCATTCACCGTTGAATTTACATTCAACGATTTACTCACTCTTGCACTCATTTTAAAAAACTTTTTTGAACTATTAGATTAATATTCAACGGTAGGTGACCACAATCTCTTAGACTCCTGTGGTCCAAGAGATTGGAACTGTAGATGTTAGTGGATTAAATAAAATTTTCCTACTTCTTAATTATATTCCAGGATAAAACAATTGGATGAATTCCGTGAAATCATTTCATAGAAAGTTTATTGATACATATATATTTTTAAATAAAGCGAATCGACTTTGATTCTTAACTAATTATTAACGTAAAATTCTTCATAGACCGAACACTTTTAGTATTTAGAAAATAGTTGTATCTCCTATCTTTCCACTTCAAATCAACCCATTAAAATTGTTTATATTGCAAAACCATACTTCTATTATGAAACCTTTTCTGATTTGATTTTGCCTCACTTGGTATTAGTATCACATAAGGTATCATCATATCAGCAATGGGATTGAGATAAAATTTATTAAATAAAATCATTAATAGATAAGAAAGGACGCACGCACCTAATGCTCCCGAACGTCATATTAGAAAGTGACACGTAGTAAGATGAAAAGCGAGAGATTTACTACGCACACGTGTCTCCAGTTGATTAGACTTTCACAATTGACCTGTGAACGTTTACCTTCCATAAAATTAAAGAAGGCTGAGGTAACCAATCACTGTAAAGTTTGAAAAGGGACAATAAAGCAATCTGTTCGGCCTCTGCGCAATTAATTTTCTTAGATCTCCAAAAGGACACTTACCCTTATACCCAAATAATACACGAAATCACAAACTCTCTCTCTCTCTTCTAAACCCCCAAACCTCGAAGGCTTTCACTTTCTCGAGAAGATCTGGAGGTAAACTCAAAAATCACTCTCCTTAAGCTTTCAACTTTCAAAATCTGTTTGTTTCTTATATGCTATGCTTTCCCTGTTCGGTAAATTTCTCGATTGCGTGCTTAGATTTGCTCAGTTTTGTCTCTAGGGTTTATCGATTTCGTGAATTTTTTTTTTAAAATAAAAATAAAAATGAAAAGAAGCTTTCTTTGATGATTTTGAAAAATACCCAGATAATATCTCAATGGATGAACAAAAGGAGAATGATGTTCCTGTTGGTACTGGCTCAGAGTCCACGGTGACTGCCGGTGGGCATGTAGCTGGTGAAATCCTAGCGGGGTCTGAGGCTTGTGTGAGTGAGGGTCTGGTTGAGGGGTCTTTCACTGAGGATGCGGGTGAAGATGATGGTGGTTCTTGTAATGGGGATGATATAATGGTGGAGGTTCTGGGGTCTAATGTTTATGTTGGTGGAGTTTGCACTAGTGGGGATGGGGAGAAATCAGATGATGAGGTGGATCGTGATGAGTCGGATGAAGTTGATATGGGTTCGGAGAGAAATGTTGGGTCCTTGGGTGGAGATGGTGGTGGAGTGGGTGAACCGGATTCAATAGGTGGAGAAACCCAGGTTGTTCATATTGAGGAAGCTGAGGTGGTTGCAAGGGAGGTTGTGAATTCACAGGAAGTTAATGCTTCAGATGAAAAAGAAGATAATTCTACAGCTGAAAATGGAATTGGAGGTTCCTCGGCTGGAGCTCTATGTAGTGAAACACAAGTTGTGGAGAATGAAGGTACTGTTATTGAAAGTGTAGAAGTTTCAGGGAGAGGATTGGTGGAGGTTGTGGAACAAGAAACGAAGTCGGTTGTTGGTGGGGTTGATGCACTCCATGATTTGGAGACACAGAAAGCTAGTGTTTCAGATGATGAAGTATGGAATCCTGGGATTGAAAAAGCTGCAGTGATTATCAATGAAGAAGTTTCGAATCCCAAGCCCTTGAGTGAACAAACCCAAGTTCCTGCTGCTACTGGTGATGTTGCTGGGGAGGACAGAGTAGATACTTTGACTTCCCAAGTGGCAGGCAAGGAAACTGATAAAATTGATGAAAATTCGAGTCATTCAGTAGAAGAACAGCTAGTTAAGATTGAGCCAGTAGGTGTTAGCACCCACAGTAGCAGCAATGGACCTGCACATTCAGTGTCGTCATCTCTTCCAGCTCAAGAAGTTCATGGAGGTGAAATTGCAGTAAAAGGTGACCATGATCTTCTGACTTTTGAGAAAGACCAGTTCTTGAAACCTGAAGAGAGCGTAGAGAACATGGTTCATGATATTTCCCTGGTTGAATCAACTTCTGTATCTCTGCCAACAGAAGTAGTTCCAGGAGGTGTAGTTTCGGTTACAGACGGAGGCAGCCCTTCGAATTCTGTAAAAGATCAGCACTCGAAACATGAAAAGAGCATAGACAAGAACATGGTCCATGATATTGCACAGATTGAATCAAATACGGGGCAAGAGATGGAAGTGGACAGCCAAGTTAATGATGCTGGACAGGTTGGGTTAGATGGAGGGTGTGGAGAACATTTGATGTCTAACAATGATGTTCCAGAGCCAGCTGAAAAAGAGCAACCCCTGAAGTCTGAAGAGTCCTTAGAAAAGACTGCGACTGCTTATGTTGCTCCAGTTCATCCTAATATGGACATGGAGGGGGTCAAGGAACAAGTTACTGATGCCGAGGATGTATTATATGGAGGGGAACAGATAGAAGATAAAGGCCAATACACAATAGGCGGAAGCACTGAAATTGCAGCAGCAGATGATAATGTTCTCTTGCATCCAAATGGTCAGAACTTGAAAACTGAGACTCTGTACAGGAGCTCACAAACTGATATCCAAGTCACTGATAGTGGGGATATTGCTTCTATGGACACTGAGGAGGTTTTCAATTATGCCAGTGTGGCCGAGACTAATGTTGTGCATGAGGCAGGACTTAAGGAACAAGTTACTGATGCTGAGCTGGATGGTTTACATGGAGGGCATTACACAGAAGTTGAAACAGAAGCTACTGAGCAACCAAAATTCAGTGAAGAGGAAATTATTATGGAAGAAGCTATGCAGCCTGGTAGCTCAGATATTTTGCTTCAACCAAGATATGAGCTGCCACCAGAAAATGAAGGCTTGTTTTCTGCGTCTGATTTAGTTTGGGGTAAAGTAAAGAGCCATCCATGGTGGCCTGGACAGATTTTTGATTATACAGTTGCATCTGAGAAGGCAATGAAATATCATAAGAAGGACTGCTTTTTGGTGGCATATTTTGGGGACCGAACGTTTGCTTGGAATGAACCGTCTAGTTTGAAGCCTTTTCGATCTTACTTTCCCCAGGCAGAGAAGCAGTGCAATTCAGAAGCGTTTCAGAATGCTGTCAATTGTGCTCTGGAAGAAGTTTCAAGACGTGTCGAATTGGGACTAGCGTGCTCTTGCATACCAAAAGATGTCTATGAGAAGATTAGGTTCCAGATTGTTGGAAACGCCGGGATCTGCCAGGAATCAAGTAGAAGAGATGAAGTGGATGAATCTGCGAGTGCCAGTTCTCTTGAATGTAATAAATTGCTTGAATACATAAAAGCTTTAGCACGGTTCCCATCTGGTGGAAGTGACCAATTGGAACTTGTGATAGCTAAGGCTCATTTGCTGGCATTTTACCGCTTGAAGGGTTACTGTGGCTTGCCCGAATTCCAATTTTGTGGAGATTTATTGGAAAATAGAACAGATAGTTCCCTTTCCGAGGACAAAATAAATGTAGGTGAAAGGGACGAGCATATGATTGAAAAGGTGACTTTTTCTGGCCCGGACATTGTAAAAGTCCAGAGTAGCAATTCTAATAAGCGTAAACATAATTTAAGAGATGGAGTGTATTCTAAGATAAAAGAAAGAAGCCTGTCAGAATTAATGGAAGGTGGCATAGATTCTCTAGATGGTGATGATTGGTTGGATGGGAAAGATAGTGGTGGTTTGGTTTCACCATCCTCTGGAAAGAGACGGAAGGGTTTTGAGTATCATGCTGATGACTTAACAGTGCAAGATGGAAGGAAGGGTCTTTCTGTTGCAAAAGTTTCTAATACCACACATATCCCAAAGCAATCTTTTAAGATTGGTGAATGTATCCAGAGAGTTGCAAGCCAACTGACAGGGTCTCCCATAGTGAAGTCCAACAGTGACAGACCTGCTGGGGATACTTCTGATGTTGCTTTCCAGAGTTCTGGTGATGGCCATAGAGGGAGAGCAATTGATCCAACAGAGTACGCATCATTAGGTGAATTGCTGTCGCAACTTCAGTCGGCAGCAGAAGATCCACGGAACGAATACCATTTCTTGAACACTATTGTTAGTTTCTTCACTGATTTTAGGAATTCAGTAGCTGTAGGTCAGCAAGCTGGGGTAGAGCTTTTAGCTGTGGACAAAGTCGGTGGTAAAAGGAGGAAGTCGTCAAATTCTGGATTAGGGTTGCCCGAAACTTTTGAATTTGACGATATGAATGACACTTATTGGACAGACAGGGTAATCCAAAATGGTGCTGAAGAGCCTGCGTCACGAAGGGGCAGGAAGATTAATTTTCAACCTGTCGTCCTTGCCCAACCAGAAAAATCCCCTCAAGAGGGTCGCAGGCCATACTCCAGGAGGCGGTATTCTCAAGGAAATAATGCTTTGCCAGCAGAGAAACCTGTTGGCTATGTGGACGAGAATGCTCCAGCAGAACTTGTATTGAACTTCTCTGAGGTGAATTCTGTTCCTTCAGAAACAAAGCTAAATAAAATGTTTAGGCGCTTTGGACCTTTGAGGGAATCTGAAACAGAAGTTGATAGGGAAAGCAGTCGTGCTAGAGTTGTTTTTAAGAGATCTTCTGATGCGGAAGTTGCTTGCAATAGTGCTGGAAAATTCAACATCTTTGGACCAATACTTGTAAATTACCAGCTCAACTATACTCTATCCCAGCTCAACTATACTCCGTCTATCCAGTTTAGTGCTTCTCCCAGCGCTACAACCCAGGATCAGGAGATGCAACTTGTTCTCTCCCCCCATGACCATGAGATGCACCTTGATCTCTCCGCCCATGACCAGATGCAACTTGATCTTTCTACTCATGACCAGATGCAACTTGATCTTTCCACCCATGACCAGATGCAACTTGATCTTTCCACCCATGACCAGATGCAACTTGATCTTTCCACCCACGACCAGATGCAACTTGATCTCTCCACCTTTGAAAACCTGGTTTGAAGCTGTCAGGTATGTATGATGGTCATGGATTAAATTTCATCTCATTGATGATTGAAATTCTTCTTTTAAGTTTGCTTGTTACAAATTTTCCACTAGTTCTGTTAATTCCATATGAGGTGGTATATTTGAAGTTTATTTTGAAACAAAAATTAAAAAGTCAAATTAAGTGAACCATTAATCGGGTAGGGGAGTCTCAAATATTTAAACTTCAGGATTTTTTTTATTTATATCTTTATCACAGCATATTGCATTTCTTTATCTCATGTTTTTTATAATAAAAAAACTAATGAAGGGTGGGTGGGATTGAGAGGGAGAGGGCTATGGATATCGTACAATTTCAAGTGAATTTGGTCATAGAGTTATGAGCCTAGGCACATGGACTGATGTATGGAAAAAAAGGTTTTACTATGTGGTGTAGAAAATGATGAGCCGATTTTACTCAATATCCTGCTTGTTTGATTGCTATGCAATTATCCGATATATTTATTTTTTAAATTTCTTAAATTTCATAACGTAGGTTTTGTAGTCTTCTGATATTTAACTTTTCTTTTACACATGTTTACTGCAGGGGCAGCAAATGCTGAAGAAAAAGCAGATACGGTGCTGGTAAAGATGCCATAGGACATGCACAGCTGAATCGGATGCTGGAGGAGGTAACCTGACTGGTTATGCATCAACTCGTCGTGAATTTAATCCGTGCCAGGGTTCTCTCTGTTTTCTTTTCACAAAGATGCCTGTTTTTTCTTGCTTCTGTACACTTATGTGCGGTTCTTAGTCTGATCTGATATATAGCAGAGATAGCTGACCCTTCTTTGATGGCCGCAAGACTTAGATTACGGCATCATTTTCTGTCCTTGAAATGGGTGAACAAATCCTATTTGATTGTGCATGCCAGAATAACAGTGACTCAGAACTTTTCTAAAACCATGCTGGAGGTTTGAGGGTCGTTTTGCCCCTCAATCAGAGTTGCAAGCACTGTTTTGGAATAAGTTTTAATGCTTGGGAGAAGTGCTTATGCTTTTGCCATGTGAATGAGATATAATATGTTGACCTTTGCTTGTTTTCCCCTGGATGCAAAGCAGGCTGTGTACAAAGTCCATTCTTTCTTCATCACCATCAGTTGGTCTTATGTTACCATGGGATGCGTTGATGTCATGAAGAAAGGATTTTTAATCAGAAGAAAGTGAATCAAATTCTTCATGTTCATATCCCATTGAAATGGCGATTCTAATTTGTGTGTGAAGGCTGAAGAGCTGTTCTCTTTTCTGGTCTTGGTTCTTGAACATGGCAGCCTTTTTTTTTTTTTTTTACTTTTCTTCTTTTCTTTCTGGAATGATATTACACACCCAGATGGATGATGGGATCAAATCTAAAAGGATTTGTTTAATCTAATCATTAGAATCCTCATTTCATTAAACGCCGTCTGTTTGATAATTTGGAAACGTTACATGAAAGCTGTTAAAGAGTATATTATAAATCCATGCAACCAAGTAGGCAGGTGCAACCGTGCAAGTTCAGAGATTTCGGCATGTTTTTGGGGAGGCTAATTTTGTAGCAGATGCTCTAGCTAATCTTGGTAATAAGTTTGCAAATTCCGTCTGATGTTGCTAGGAAAGTTACATTTGATGCTTGTGGTATTGGTTTCTCGTCGTAGTTTTCTTTTGTTTGTTTTGGTCTTCACAAAAGAGGAGGTCCATATTAATTCCTTATTACTACAGAAAGCTGAGGAACCCTATTGATATGTCTTGGAAATTGAATGCTTAAGAAGGAGTTTGTTGGGATCTAATCTGCACCAAAAAATGCACATCATGCATGTTATAAAAGAAAAGAAATTGTTTACCCCAAAAAAGAAAGAAGATAAATTGGAAAGACCCCAATTTTGTGGTAAATAGTTGGTTGACAATAATGAAAGTCGCAATTGCATGCATAATTAATGGTTGATTGTTCTGGAAACTATAAAAACGTCGAGAGGAGCCACTGATAGTCAAGTCGGAGAGATTCTCACTGATAGTTTTTACCCAAAAAAGGAAAAAAAAAAAATGTAATCATAAGTTTGTGGGACAAAGAAAGGACAGGGGATCAGAACTTGCGCTCCATTTCAATGAGTTTGTACGCAAACTAAAACCCAATATTAAATCAGCCGTTTCAGTTTCGGTATCGCCAGTGATCTCTCTTTAATCAATTCCCCAAAACGTAATCTTTCACATTATTTTTCACTTTGAATTTTTTCCCACTACAACTCTGTCTCCCTCTCTCCCTCCCTCTCCAAGAAGACAAGAACCCAGTAATATTTGACTTGTAGTTGAAGAAGCTCCCCATCAATACCATGTCCTCCAGTGGAGATGTTCAAGAACTTGGCTTTCCAGGTACTCTCTCTCTCTCTCTCTCTCTCTCTCTCTCTCTCTTATCAACTGTTGATGATCATGCTTGAATTTTTAAAGTGTTAAAATACGATTCTTTGAATTCAGTATGCTCTTCTTGGGTGTCTAAAGGGTTTTTCTTTGATACACATTCATGCATGCTAGTGTTTCTAAAACAAGCTTCTGCCTTGTATGTACCCAATTCAGATGACAGAGAGAAGCTTGATGGGTTTAGGCTGTTCAACTCTGGGAGCTCACAGGACGCCAAGAATGCAGCAAATTATACCAATTTTAATGTCCGCAACAGTTTGGCTTGGGACAGTGCCTTCTTCACAAATCCAGGTCGTCTTTATGAGATGCAACATATTTATATTTGTAAATTATATTATAGGGTCTTTCGTTCTTGCTATTTTTTCTCTGCATAAATTTTACATTCTGCGCATTTTTTCAGGAGTTTTGGACCCTGAGGAGCTGCTTCAGACTCTGAATTCTCGAAATACCGGCAATGCATTTAACTTTCTTGGACAAGAGGAAGAGATACTATTGCCTTCTGAGTCTCTGGAACCTGAAAGAACAAGAAAACCCAACAACTACAATTTTCGCAAAAGTTTGGCTTGGGATAATGCCTTTTTCACCAGTGCAGGTATGTGTTGTCTGGTAGAAACTCATTGCACATGTGCCTGTTATCAGCATTTTCTCACTGCATAAGTTTCTGGTTGGTTACTTGTTGTTCTCAGGGGTTTTGGATTCTAAGGAATTGTCTATAGTGAACAGAGGGTTCAGGAAATGTAAAGCAAATCAACTTCCTGGGATTGAAGAAGTTTGGAGGTCTACCGAGTCAATCTCTACAATAAATAGTGGCTGTTCCTCTTTGGCAAGCCTTGAGTTTGAACTTTTTGAAGATAACAGATCATCTGTGCAAAAACCAACATCAAGTGTCAAATTGAAAAAAGGAGGAGGTATGCAAAATATGTACAGTAAGTATACTGCCTTTCTAGCAACAAGTAAACACCACGGTTTTCCATGAAATACTTCACCTTTTTATCTGTTGTGTTCTTTTTGTAAACATAACCTTGTTAAGTTCATAACTTTCAGCTTCAAAGAAACCTGATGCTTCCTCTCGGATGAGGGTAAGTTTTTGTCATAATTTTGTCATAATTTATCATATTTCTGAGGTCTTTCCATAATGTGTATGTGTATTTTGAAACTCAGATGAAATCCATGCCGGCATCCCAAAGGCAAAGTCTTAATGTGCATAGACCGCAGAGGATCTTAAAGGAGGCTTCTGTTTCTTCACAAAAACAGGTGTGTCTAAATCAAGTAGAACGAGCTGTTCTTTACTTATTAGTTGATGCATAACTTAAGTCAGTATGTGGGAACAAACTTTTCAAAAATGTGTTAACCGACTGAGTACTGATAAATTGAAGGTTGCTGCTGGAAGTGAGAAATTGAATTCAGCTGCATCTCGTAAACCACCGAAGATATCAAGTCGGGTTAATGAATCTTCAACAGCTGCAGCCAAAAGGGCTTGTTTGGGTGGAAATTATGCCAAAATGGGAACTGCAAAAGCTGCACCTGGTAAGACGGAAGATGACCAAGAATGTAAAACTTATCATGCAGTGTTTCTTATTTTTTTTCATTAATTATGGATTGCAATTCAAACTACAGTCCATATGGTATACTGACAGGGCAATCTATGACTTTGTCAAAGAAGCCTTGCATGGGGGTATCCTGCAGTGTCAATGATAGTTTTACACCATCCCCTAAATCTCTTTCATCACATTCTCCCACTATCACACATGAGTCTGGGGTTTATTTTCCCCCCTATAAAGGCTTCTGGAATGCTTCAGTAGACACTGCTGGTAAATCTCCCTTCAATTCAAGAAGACAAGTTGATCCGTCACTTGTCAATTCGGCTTCCAAAGGTTTTACCATGGGAACTCCTCCCCGATCCACGAAGACAAACAAGGATGAACTGGAAAATTCTTCTCACCCTTCTAGTTTATTTTTCACTCCGAAGTCTTCCTCTCATACATCACCTGCTAGTTCCCTTGATGGACGTTCTTCAGTATCATCATCAACTTCTGTGAATCAAAGATCTAAGAAATCTGAGGTCAGTCTAGAAACACTCTGCAGGCAGGTTTCTTTTGAGAGTGATGTCTCTCAGGCATCAGATGTGGAGAGCCATTCGCATCAAAAACCCTGCACTGGATATGGAAATCAGAAAACAAGGCTCCTAAATCAACGTGAAGCAAAGATGTCAGTGGGAAGTGGCTCTGTTTCTAGCAGTGTTTGTAAACATATCAAGCCCTCGTGTCTCCGAGTGCCATCACCGAAGATTGGGTTTTTTGATGAGGTTGGTTTATATCTATGGGCCATTCTAGTACTGAATGAAAGCTTGCTTTTGAGTTTAATGTTTGATGTTCCAATTTTCCTACATGGTGCTGAGTGAATACCTAATTGTACAATATTCCTTCCTTTGACAGGAGACTTCTTTCGTGCGATCAAGTGGCAGCATGCCGTGCCATTCTGGTGTACAAAGCATAGTGTCTAGAAGTGCAACTGGCAAAAGTAACAACAATGGAGCGGCAAGTCAATATGGCAAGCTTCAAACTCCTAGAACTTTAGATGGGAGCCATGGGACAAGGAATACAAAGCTTGCATCGCGTAAAACTGGATCTCCATGCCCTGCTTTTGGCATCAGTCCTCGGCGTCCAGCACACATTGGAGTTCAAAATGCTTCCCTTAATGAGCTTGACATGAAGAGGGCCATTAAGACTCATGCTGCCATGACTTCAGAAGTTGAGAATGACTTGCCCCACAAAGTGAACACGAAAAAATGCTTGAGAACTGAAGATAATATTGGGATGGTGGTCCTCAAGAAGGTGAACAGCCAAGATACCAAAGAGAATGAAGACCCCAACATGCCCTGTCCTGGAAATAACCTTTGCACCCTTCAAAATGATTACTTCAAAGACCAAATTGATGCTTTAACTAAACATGTTGGTGCCATTGATCTTGGCTTGTAATTTGGCTTTAACAAAATTCAGAGAATGCCAATTCTCATTGGGCTTGAAATCCTTCTGTGAACAAAATACCAGTTCTAATAATTTTGTGAAAATTTGTTCTCTTCCAACCAACTGATTTTGACATTTATAACATGGTCAATATTATGGGTTTTGATTCAAGACGTAAATAAACACTAAAATTGTCTTGTTAATTTTCCTCCGTTATAAAAAAAAAAAATGGTTTTATTTTCCAACATTTTTGTAGATTATATTATATAAATAAAAACAAATAAGATATGTCATAAACTGAAATTAAATTAAAAGAAAGGAAGCTAAATATAATACACTCACGAGGTCATATGTGTAATTTTCTGGTACGACACCGTTTCGACCTGCTGAAAACCTAAGAAGCAATACAGAGCTATATATAAAATCTCCCACCTATGAATTGAAAAACCAAGGTTAGGGTTTTCCAGCAGCCGGCATTTCCTCTCCGCCTCAGTGCTCTCAGTACCTTTGCTGCAGAAGTCCAGGACTCTACCCTCTCAGCCGCCATGGGGTACCTGATTTCTTCTGTTTCTACAATCTCATTGTTTTACTTTGGCTAAATTTAGTGGTTCAGATCTGGTTTATGGCTATTTCTACAATCTCAATGAGGGGTTTCATGATAAATTTCAAATCTTTAAAGCATTTGAATTTGGGTTCATATTTTTGCAACGAAATTGCTATGTAATATTTATTCTTTTATATAAAAATTATCTTCTTGGTTGCCTAGAAAGCATCTGAAAAAATGAAAGGATTGAATTTTAGGTTTAAAAGAGATGCATCTTAGTTTCAGTAGGGCTCTGTTAGGTTTCTAACGAGTCTTAAGCTTAGACATGGCTTAAGGGGATGATGATATTAGTTCATGCTTATTTATAGGGTCTGAATTAGCTAAACTTAATCAATGTGTTTCAAGCCCCATTCTTATAACTGATGTTAAAGCAGCATTGGATTACTTCTGGCTTCTAGGTAGCCCCATTCTTATAACTGATGGTAAGCGGGTATCAATGTCCAATTGTGCCCAAGAGGCATGTATTAGTTGACTGACAAAACAGGCATGGGAACTTGAAGTTTGACTCTTTTTTTCAAATACAAGAAAGCTGAAGCATGTCTTGTTACTCTGTGCAACTGGCTTTACATTGTTCATTTCAGTGATGCTTCTGTGATTGCATTGAATTTAACAGTTGCCAAATATTACTCATGCCTAGAGATTGGATTGCATTTTTTTTTGCTCTTGTATACTGGTTTTGAGTGAAATTATTTTGAAATGAAGAGATTGTGGTTATTTTGCAGGAAGACACGTGGTATGGGAGCTGCTCGTAAGCTGAAGGACCACCGCAGAAGGCAAAGGTGGGCTGACAAGTCATACAAGAAGTCTCACCTTGGGAATGAATGGAAAAAGCCATTTGCTGGCTCATCTCATGCCAAGGGCATTGTTCTAGAAAAGATGTGAGATTATTGATACTCTTCCTCGCTTGCTCTAAAACATGGGATATTATAACTAATGCTACTTTCAGGTTTAAACTGAATTGTCACAAATTGTGGACTGTTAATGCAGTGGAATTGAAGCTAAGCAGCCGAACTCTGCCATTAGAAAATGTGCTCGTGTTCAGCTGATCAAAAATGGGAAGAAGATTGCAGCTTTTGTGCCCAACGATGGTTGCTTAAACTACATTGAGGAAAATGTAAGTTTCATCTTTCAGCATGTTAGATTTCAAGGAAACCTTGGTGAATTTGACCAAAAAAAGGGAAGGAAACCTTAGTGAAGAGTTTTAAATCTTTTATAAAGTCATGGAATCCTTTGTTTGTGCGTGCTTTCATCTCCTATATTTTCTCAAGTTAATGATATATTTGTTGCGTTTGGTGCAGGATGAGGTGTTGATTGCTGGATTTGGTCGGAAGGGGCATGCCGTGGGAGATATTCCTGGAGTCAGATTCAAGGTTGTGAAGGTATCTGGTGTGTCTTTGTTGGCCCTCTTTAAGGAGAAAAAGGAAAAGCCAAGGTCTTAAGCTTGTTGAGTGAGCTCATCCTCAAATCTCAGTCATGTAGCTTTGTTTTTCATTTAGATGATGGTTGTTTCAACCTATCGGTGACTTTTGGTGAAAACAGTTTCTTATCCCAATCTAGACAAGGACGACAAAATTTTGAAAATGTAGGATTGTCAAAATTCAATTGGTATTTATCTATGGTGATGTTCTGGTTGTGATCTCAGTGATGTCATAATATGGTACCGTCGTAGGTCTTTGTAAAATCTTTTTTGTATTTTATGACTGAGCATTGCTCCTACTTGGTTATTAACCAATAAAAGCTCACATTTTCTTATTAACCGAAAAAAGACGATATGAACAGCATCCCATAAATTACATTTACATGGTAGGGTTAACTATTTACAAGGGTCTCGCCCACATATTACGAAGTTGAAATTCAAGTTAACGACTCTTTTACTAGGCTAGGACATTGAATTCTTGTTTCATGTCAACAACTTGAAATTCAAATTAAGATTGTTCAAACCATAAGCCTTCAAGATCACTAATACCAAAAGGTTTGTCAACAATTTGATGTTGAATTTGAGATCGCCAAAACCGCAAAGCTCTTCATATCACTAAAACCGAAACACCTTTGAGATGTCGTCCTTAACATCACAAAAGCCATAATGCATTTGAGAAAACTGAGATGTCTTAGTTGTCATAACTAGGAATCTCATTTATATTATATGACAAGGGATTTTTGTAGAAATGTCATCCGAACTTACAAAACAAACACCAGTGTAATTGTAATTAGTAAATAGTTTCTTACAACAAAAACATAGTTGTTATTCCATGCAAAAAAAACTACGGAAGCTGATGCAATCCCAGGCTATGACAACACTTGAAACCCATACAACAACAAAGTTGTTACAAGTCCGATTATGCCATCTCTTGAAAACCCACACTAGTTGCAATTCCATAATCCATATACACTATCCCATTGCTTGTTTTTAATTGAATTCTTTGTCTTTCGTCAACTAATCATAGACCTTACCACAAGCTTTAATAATCTTCCGTAGTCCAACAAATCACCCCTCCTTCACTATTTGTCAAACATATTTAGTTCACTCCAATATCTTACATAAATCGACAAATTAAAGTAAATAAACATATGTTTAAAGTCTTATTATTTCCAAATATGCTTTTTTTTTAGAATGTATTTTTCCCTTACATAAACAAGCACAAGTTCTATTTCACTCCGACATACCTATTACAACAAATCTTTTATTTATTGTACCATACCATGCAAACTGATCCTTTATTATTTCAGGGGAAAAAATTATGACTTGTGTTCATATTTTTTGTGTTTCCGAGACTAGAACATAAACATGTTACTTGAACTTTTTAAGGGTTTCCACTTGTATATTTTTGTTAACATGATCAATTTATTACTAATTAAGCTTCTTTTTTCTTTTTGTGAAAACAGCCTTCAAAGTTTCAACCACTGTGGTATGGAATGGAATGGAAGTGACAAGACCTAGACGAAAATACTTCTCAATAATCAAATAGCCTAAGCGCTTACTCTGTGTATTGTTCACTTACCATTTAATTTGACAAAAAATTTCAGATAAAAAACTTGAAATAATCACAGTGACATGTCACACGTGCAAGGAAAATGGAAGGAAATTAAATTAAGGTCACAAAGTTAAAAGTGACATTGACCAAACTAAACATCCACACATGTTTGTTCCCATTATTTCTTCAGGACCCGAAATCCTAATTATCATCTAGTATCCAACTAGTAAATCCAATTCACAATTCAATTGTATGTATTCAAGGAAGATGGAATATTGGAAATGTAGAATCATTCAATTCAATTGGTATTGCATTTTATCGACAAGTTATGCTTTGTAATATTATTTCATAATGTGTTCACATTTTGTTTTTGTTTTTGAGACTTGAACATTGTACTTTGACTTCTCAAGAGTTTTCCACTTATACATTGTCCTTCATATTTGGTGCCCAAAAAAAGTATCACCGAAAGTGAAAGTCAATAGTTGGTGTCTCAGTTCGTTGCAATGAAGGGAAAGTTTCCTTGAATATATATTTTTTTTTTCCGAGGGAATAAAGATTTCATTTCCTTAGAATGTTACAAATAAGCCCAACACAACAAACATAACAATAAAACAAAAGCACAATAAAACAAAATAAAAGCCCAACTATAATACACATAAATTAGGCCCAACACAACAAAAAAAATCCTAAAATCTCACCTAAGAATTAAGCATTCGCTGCTGCTACCCAATTTGTCGTCGCCGCCAGTAGAAGAAGGTCCATGAGAACCTACAAAGGAGATCTGAAGAGCGTGTATTCGGGGAAGCAAGCCACCACCATGCATCAAGCTCAAACGATCCATGGATTGGTCTAAATTGACCATTAAACTACAGAGCCCACTCCTCCAGAGCAAAAACTCAGATTTGAGGATGAGTTGTAGGAGATGAACATCAGCAACAAACCAGGAGACAACCAAGAAAATCCTAGGGAAAAGGAAGGGTTTAGGGTTAAAGAGTTCGTGAGAGGGGAAGAGAAATGTACTGAAAGGGATAGGTGGATGAACCCGAAAGATTCCTTGAATAGGCAAAAGGATTTGGGCCTCTTCCACTTAGAGAGCTTTTGATGAAAAACAATTTCTATTATACAAATTTAGATCTACCTCTCATTTTTAAAATTGTTAGTCATCTTGTAACAACTAGGAGATGCAACCATATTCTTCCATTTTCATGTGTTCATAATAACAACTGGGAGTTGGAGGAGAAATACAACCATAACTCAAAAATGTTCCTATTTGTCTTTCCAATTCTTCCTTTTCATTTGTTCTTAATACCAACTAAGGGATGAGTAATTAGGAAATGCAGCCATAAATAAAAAAGGGTTAATGACCTAAATGGTCCCTCAATTATCGCTCCATTATTATTTTGGTCTATCAACTAAAATTTTCAATTCAAACGTCCTTAAACTTTTTATTTTATACCAAAATCGTCCTTCCGTGACAGATTTCGTCATTTCGATCACGCGATGGCCACGTGACTGAGTTTTGAAAGGTATATGCCACTTTTTGAGAGTCATTTACACCCGTTAACTTAAAACACTGAAAAAACCCAAAGAGTCATTTACACAAACAACTTGCAGACATTAAGTTATACGCAAAGACACATGAATAGTGGTCTGAGCAAGCTCGGGACTGCGCTCACTGTAGTGTTTGCGGCCATTCTTGCAGCCCTAGTAGCCCAGCTCTTCTTCCTCATTTGGCGCCGGCCGAAGTCTCAGTCTCAGACCCGAATCGAGCACCACAAAAACCCGCCTCACTCACAGCACCACAGCAGCGTCGACGTTGACGTGGACGAAGTGTTCAAGTGGCAGCATGCATTGTACGGCGTGTCGTCAAGGGTTTTGTTCACGATCGAGGAGGAGGAGGAGAGAAGGGGTCTGGACTCAGCAGAGACGACGACGCATTCGTCGTGCGCAGAGAAAGAGGTGAAGACGGCAACGACGGTGCTGCTAGACGTAGCTGTGATGGTGATGAGTGTAGAGGTGGACGACGGGATGACATCGTTTTTGACTCCTTGTGCTTCGCCGCCGTACTATACTTTGTCGTCTTCTCCCGGTCGTGAGACTTGTAGCGTGTAATAAAGAAGCTCGTTTTAATTTGTAGGGCTGGATAGGGTCCTGGGCTTGGGTTGTCGGGTCTGTAAAGATATCAATTGTCCTAGTGCTGCCACGTGTAAGAATATTGAAGAATAAAGCTGTTGAGATATTGTTAGACCTGTTAGGCAGTTTAGAAAAACTGTTAGTATTGATAAGAGAAGGTTAGAGATGTTAGAGAGGTTAGAAAACACGTGAACAAGGCTTTAACTCAGCTGATATAAAGTCTGTAGTTGTGCTCAGTTGAACTTAATGAGAAATACAACAAGTCTCTTCTCTATCTCTGAAATTCTCTCTGCTCTCTCTACTTTACTTCTTTTCTCTCTGCTCTACATTTCTTTTCAATCTTCCTATCTTAACAGGGTCAAGCGATGATCTTGCCATGTTAGCAAGCACAGTATTGGACGATGGTGTTTTACTGGTTTTTAATTTTTTTAAGTTTTAATTTTTAATTATTAATTTTGGGGCAACTGGTAGCATTATGTTTTGGGTTCTAATTTGGGGGTTTTGGTGGAGCTTCTAACAAAATTGAGAGGGAATGCGATACTATAGGGGCCAAGTCGTTTTAGAAGAGGATACTCACCTAAAAATATGGTTTTGTCCCTCAATTTAACGGAATAATACACAGACTTTGACGGAAGGACGATTTTGGTACAATATAAAAAGTTTAAGGACGTTTGAATTGAAAATTTTAGTTGATGGACCAAAATGATAATGGAACGATAGTTGGGGGACCATTTAGGTCATTAACCCAATAAAAAAAGGTTACTTTTTATGTCTTTCATCTTGGAAGAAGCTTGATATACATATTTAGTTCGCTCCAACATCTTATATATAAGTAAAAATGTTTTTAAATAATATAAACATCTCACATAAGTCGAAATGTTCAAAAGTTGTATTTTATTGTAACTCATCATGCACACTAATCATCATTATTTCAAAGTATAAAGCCATGACTTGTATGATCTTTCACATCGTGTTCATATGTTTTGTGTTTTCCCACTAGAACATTTTTTTTGTTTTATATTTTGAGACAGAAAAAAACTTAACAAAAAACCAGAAATGATCACATTGGCTTGTACAATGATAATTATAAGGAAACTAAATTAAGATCCTGAATTACAAAGTCAAAGTGACATTGACCAAAAATATAAACCCACACCTCACTTGTCGTTTGCCATTATACCCATTATTTCAACCCTAATTATCATCAATCCAATTCAAATTCAATTGGATGTGTTCAAGGAAGACATATTTTGGAAATGACTACATGCTATCGGGAAGTTATGATTTGTAATGTTAATTCTTTATTAAAAATTGTTCATGCCATACATGACGAGAGATTTTGATGAAAAACAGTTTCTACTATCCAAATATGGATCACAATGAAATAAAAAAGAATTGTAACATTATCAAAATTTCATTGTCAATCTTCAATGGCAACCAGAATTATAGACGTGGTTGCAATATACAATATTTATTGTATAAAATATTACTAATTTGCAATCACTATGATAGCTAACAATTTGTTTTAGACGTCCAGCTTACAATTATTACAGTTAAGATTCTTCCAAAATCAACCATTCCACAACTCAAACCTGCCAATAATTTTTCATTCTCATTTGTTCTTGATAATAACTAAGACATGGAGGAATTAGGAAATATGCATCCATAAATAAAAAGTATTCCCCTTATGTCATGCATACAGAGCTGACAAATGAACTACTTTGAAGAAGCTTGTTTAGTTTGCTCCAATACCTTACATTTACATATATAAGACATACCACATAAGTCAAAATGTTCAAATCAATTATGAACATTTTCCTTTCCTAATATAAAACATACCGCATTGAAAGTTGTATTTTATTGAAACTCATCATGCAAATTGATCATTATTATTTCAAGATACAAATCCATGACTTGTGTTCATATGTTTTGTGTTTCCACACTAGAACATTTTTGTTTTCTGTCTTCTGTTTTCGAGACTAGAACATTATACTTGATTTTTTCAGACTTTCCACTTTCTACATTAGTGTCAATTAGCATTAAGTGAATGTAATTACAGTGTGCAATTGCTTGCTTCATCAAAAAAATAAAGAACAAGAACAGAGCACACAAGGAAAATTTATAAGAAAACTATATTATGATCCTGAATTACAAAGTCAAAGTGACATTAACCAAACTAATCCACACCACACATGTCGTTTGCCATATTATTATTCTTTCACCTCCAGAAAACCTTGATCATCCGACCAGTACATATAACGCATATATAATTCCCGGAATATATCCCAACAGTGTCAGCAACAAACAAATCCAGAACTCCACCTGCATTTTCCACAATATGATTTAACAATTAAATCAAACTCAAAACTCAAAAAAGAACAGAAATAGAATGGCATTTGGGCATTAGGGTAAAAGAATTTACTCCACAGCCATAGCGGAGGAAGACCCCAACAGGTGGCAGGATAATTGCCAATATCACTTCTAGAAACGTTTCTGAACCCATGATGATGAAGATGATGAGACCAGTTGTGCTAAATTTGGTTGAGGATCTTATGCTTGTGCTAAGGATAATGTGGACCGAGAGAATTAGATTTACTTTCAGTGAAAGAGAAGTAGAGGATATATAAGAGAAGGAAGAACCCTTATCAGTTACATATAGGTGGCACACTGCAAATTCTGGTAATGCCACGTGGGGTGCGGATTGACACGTGTCAGATTTAGGCCTTGCTGTTTGGTTAGTTCCCTGCATACCAATATGTTTTATTTTTCAGTTTGTTTCTCAGGAAAAAAGAACAATTGATCAATTCAGCCGCTGTAGTAGAACTTGTTTTTGTTTTTTTGGTCAAAATAGATAACCAGTCAAACAAATTATTCTTTGCCATTGTTGGCAGCAAACAAATAGCACTGAATATTTATGAATAAAATCCAAAATTCCACAGGCTACATTGTTCCATGGAGGCATATTATCTCTGCCAGAATAGGATGTAGCTATTAAGAACTAGAACTTTGAAAGCTAAAGAGTGCAAAAGTCTTGAGAGAATGTGATTCTTCATTGACTCCAAAGACTGGCATAAATAGCCGTACAAGGAACAAGTAATCAGAAAAATAAGCAACAAAATATCCCACGTCTAACAACCCTAGACTATTGGGATTCTTCTAAAGATTAGGTCAAACACTAACCATGTGTCCTGACAAATAGGGATTATTAGCAGAGGCAAATTAACTAAATAAAACAAATAACAATAACGGATAAATATCCAACATTCCCTCCCTTAAACTGAATGCTATTCAAGCAATCAGTTTACAGTAGAACCTGACCAAACTCCAAGTAGACCACGCAGCTTCTCAAATGCTTCTAGCTTCAGAGGCTTGGTCAATATGTCTGCAATTTGATCTTGACTTTGACAATGAACTAGATCAACAACGCCTGCCTTTGTAAGATCACGAAGGAAATGAAACCTGACATCAATGTGCTTGCTTCTTCCATGCAGCACTGGATTCTTGGAAAGTTTGATCGTTGAACTGTTATCACAGTATATCAGTGTAGGCTTCTTCTGAATGCAATATAATTCCTCAAGTATTCTTCTTAACCATACAGCCTGACAAGCACAAGAAGCAGCTGCTATGAACTCAGCTTCGGTTGTAGACAAAGTGACAACTTGCTGCTTCTTTGAAGACCATGAAACAGCCCCTGAACTTAACATGAACACATGACCAGATGTGCTCTTTCTATCTTCCAAATCCCCAGCATAATCACTGTCACTAAATCCCACAAACTCATTGCTTTCACCCTTCTTATAAAACAGCCCATAATCCACAGTACCTTTCAAATAGCGGAGCACTCTTTTTGCAGCCTGATAATGAAGTTGCTGCTGCAAGATGAAAGCTGCTGCTTTATCAAACCAGGCCCCAGTGGGGAGCTCTGATACCAATTGTTAAGAACTAGAACTTTGAAAGCTAAAGAGTGCAAAAGTCTGAGAGAATGTGATTATTCATTGACTCCAAAGACTGGCATAAATAGCCGTACAAGGAACAATAATAAAAAAAATAAGCAACAAAATATCCCACGTCTAACAACCCTAGACTATTGGGATTCTCCTAAAGATTAGGTCAAACACTAACCATGTTTCCTGACAAATAGGGATTATTAGCAGAAGCAAATTAACTAAATAAAACAAATAACAATAGTGGATAAATATCCAACAGTAGCAGATTATACCCAACTAAATATCAAGGCTCATAAACCTCAGGAAGTTGAAGACCAACACTTGCAGCAGATTTTCCAAGTACTTTTTTCATCTCATCTGATCTATCCACAGCAATGTTGTAAGAGAACAATAGGTCCTGCACATCCATTATACAAAGTA
Organism: Prunus dulcis; assembly: GCF_902201215.1. Taxonomy (NCBI): domain Eukaryota; kingdom Viridiplantae; phylum Streptophyta; class Magnoliopsida; order Rosales; family Rosaceae; genus Prunus; species Prunus dulcis. Next base: position 20,649,717 of record NC_047651.1, on the reverse strand, counting down.
AGATGCTTGATGGAGATTTTATTTTTAAAACAAAAAAATTTCTGATGGTAAACAGAGCAAGCAAGACATTGAACTGGAAATGACACGTAAGAAAGAAAACCAACATAATGGAACATGACAGGGACTTTACAATTTGCAAAAAGAAAAAAACATTGATCAGTCAGAGCAATGAATTATATCAGTACCTGGTGATGGTGCACACTGTTAAGAAGAAAAGTGTAGTTATGGGCAAGCTTAATCTTCTGCTGAATGGAAGATGGATCTGACAGTTTGCAGTTGTTCCTGAATTCTTCAGTTACGTATTCTTTGAAATGCCTCGCCCTGTCTTCTTTGGCAACGTGTTTCTTCACAGCTCTGAGAAGGTGGCGGTACACCTTAGCAACTTGCAAAGCTTCAGCACTCATTTTCAACCTTTATCTCAGAGCTTATTCTAATTTTTTTTATATTTCTCCACCCTGCCTCAGGAATTGAATGTTTGATGCATGATCAGAAGCAAATCTTGCAAACTCATGACAAAAACATATATTTAAGAAACTTATCCATAAGGGAAAGACAGTAAAAATTGAACAAAGCTAATTAAAAAGTACAAATTCAACAAGAAAATTTCTTATAGATCTACATAAGGTACAAAAAAGAACAAAATACAAAACTAGTAGAAACATTGAGCTGTTGTCAATACCAGTGTTTTCAAAGGCATGCCTTCGCGCGCGTCGGCGACCGCTTCGGAGCGAGGCGGCAGGAAATCAACCGAGGCTGTCGGCTGTTTCGCGAGTTGCACGTTTAGTGCGGGTAAGGCGTGAGGAGGCGTTGCAAGGCGTGGTCAGGCCGAGCGAAGCGGAGCAAGGCGCGCCAGATCTGGACGCTTCTGAACGGAATAAATTTTGCGAGTCTGCAAATTGGCTGCGACTCTGCGAGGAAGACGACTCGCGTGTTTTTTTTTAATAGGTTTATTGTAATAAAACGACGTCGTTTCAATTGCAGTGTTTTAGAAAAATTTAAATGAAACGACATCGTTCACTTGGAGTGTTATGACTAAAAAAAACCCAAGTTTCTGTTTTTTTTTTCTTACCTTTATTGTAACTAGCCCTTGGCACATGCTCACACGTGCCAATTGGTTTTATTTTATATTTTATGTTTTAATTTTAGAATTAAGAAAAGATAATATGGGTAGTTATGTTTCATAAAAATAGGACTTATTATCTTTTTTTGTTTTTATTTTTTTTTAAATATGAAAAAAGTGAATTTACCATATTATCCTCATTTAATTAATAATTTCAATTCTTAATCTATATATATAAAGCAAAAGGCAGAGAATGGTAAAACATTCAAAATACCAGAAAATGCCCTTGGTTAATTTCTACCCTTACGAGATAAGGCAGAGAAGGCAGACTTATATATATATATATATATTGTATAGTACAACCCTAATTTCTACCCTTACTAGATAATCTCCGTCAATTTCAAGAATTTTCTTCATCTTTTGACTGCAAGTAAGCCATTTTATTTTTCTATGTAATTCTTCACAACTGTAATTTGAAGTTCCATATAATTTTTTTCCCAATATATTAGTTATCTTATTTGTTTATGTGAAATTTGTCGTATATGCATCATACTTGTATCTTAAAAATATTAATGGTGTTGTTTTATAGCTATGAATCGAAAAGACCCTGCGTAGAAGTATGCAAAAGAAATAGAGGGGAAAAAAAATTACTTGAGATGCATATTTTGTGATCAAAGATGCAGTGGAGGAATTTCTAAACTTAAGCATCGTTTGGATCAAACTCATCATGGTTTGCAAGCATGTGAATTCAATTGATTCTTTCTTGCTTCCATCCCATTTGCATGTGTTAATTTATTGGATGCTTCACTTTGTTGGTTGTACTCCATTTCTTCTTCATCTTTGTTTATACAATTCATTCTTTTCAAGGGGACATTTCTAGTCATGCATGTGTTTTTTTTTATTCTTCTCACAACACACACACATGCACACTACAAAAATAGAAAATCATTTATTAAAGTTAATAAAATAGCATTAAACCAATTTGACCAATTAAAAATATGATTGCCCAATATTCTTTAATTACCCCTTATATTTGTTTTGGAATAAAATGTTAGGGGCAATAAATATGTGTTATTGTGTTATTATCAGGTTGCTTAAAGCTGTTTCAAAGACATTTTCAAATTCACCAATTTCATTTGATTCCATGGATTCTGTTTTTCTTTGTGTATGCTTTATTTCTTATTAATGATTGAAATGTATGATATAATGGAATAATGTTGTGTTGTCAAGTAATTTCCTTAGTGACACTGACCGGTACATGCCTAAGGGCGGTGCATGCTCTTTTGCACCGAAGTTCGAATTCACCACCTTAATAATTATCACATAACCAAACACTAAAGTTGAAATAAAAAATTTTTAGTACAAGAGATGGTCACACACACAACTAGGATGCCATAGACGTTTGAACGTGAGACCTTGGTATACAAATCAATACCTTTTTTCACTAGGCTAGAACCTGAGACTTTTTATTTGTTCTAGAATAAACCCTAATCCACCAAAATGATTTTCCCTAGCATTTTCTTAATAACAAGAATGATCTCGAGATTTAGCAGTGATCACTCCCTCAATGGTCCAATTTGGATATTATTGGTTCATCAGATTTGTTTAATTAAGAAAACATTGGATCCGGATTCAAATTGATGGCTCTGATATTTGCATGACTTGTCGTTGAGATGATGTAATTTATTACTCTTATTTTTTCCATATATACACCATTATGTTATTGATGATAATGCTTAATCTCCTACAATCCTTTCCTTGTTTGTAAGATTTTGATGGATTAATCTCCTACTAATACTATCCCTTTCTGACTTTGGCAAAAAATAAAATAAACGATCAAACTGGCTAAACTTAAAACACGTGACACCTTGCTGCAACGCAAATTACCTTCCAGACTCTTAAACCTCTTCCCTTCTCTCCTCCTGTTGGAATTCATCATACCCCAAATAGTTGTGATGGCATTGGCAGCCCAGCCTAAGAACCTGCAGATTGAGAATGTTGTTTTGAACCATGGCCAGCCTAGGAACATTCGGTGCAACTAGTGTAGGAATACCATGGCCAAAGACACCAAGATCAATTCCCGCAAAGAAAAATCCTCCGGCAACTTGGTACGTACTTGGGTTGTTATAATAATCTCGTCTGGGTTTTGAAGCTTTAATTGCCCAGTTCGTATCTCGTTCTTGCTTTCTCTTTCTTCTAGTTCTAGGGTTCGTTTATTTTTGTTAATGTTGGATGCTCATGCTCGCTCGCTCTAGTTTCTGAAAGCTTTGGTGTTCTCTATTTCTTTCTTAAATACAGGAGTATTTGGGGATTAAACACATCAGATTTCACTTCAATTGTACCCAGTGCTCGGCTGGGATCGTCTTAAGGACAAACCCACAATTGTCACGCGTTCTTTGTGAGTCCGATGCTACACTATTTTGTGGTGATCAACTTCCCGGACGTCTTCCGTATGGGCTTGAGGAGGTAAAAAAAAGGAACTAAATACATACATATATATATACATACATCTATATATGTACATATATCCATGCATGCATGCATGCATCATGTTTTTCTGTTTTTTGATTGCCTTTTACTGTTATCACATTGCTTAACTAATGATGACTCAGGAGTCAAACTGGCATGAGAACAGAGACGAGATCTTAGCCCAACGGATTTTCATGGTAGATGCCTTACTTTAAATTTGTACTTGTTATATATATATATATATATATATATATATATATCAGGTTTTAGATTGCCTTGTACTCAATTCATATATTTATATTTGTATTTCCATTTTAGCTGCGGCAAAAAAAACATAAGAGGAAGATAGAAGAAGTGGGGGATGCCATGAAATCTTTGGATTTGGAAAGAGAGATTTAGCAGTTTTCCGCGAAGGTATAGATTCCTGTCTGTGTATTTGTAATCATAAACTAAAGCATCTTGTTATTGTGTTTTATATATCTAATTATGATGATTTTGCAGATGAAGAGAGAAAGGGGACGCAGATTGTCACAGTTGTTTTGGTCGTTCAGCAGTAGAAAGATGAATTCAAGGGCAGAGATTTCTAAGGTGGCTCGTGATTGCTCGGTTCAAAAGTTTACTTCTTTTATTTTTGGAGAGAGAGAGAGAGAGAGAGAGAGTCCAGCCAGCTACTACATGTTATGTTCTAGATCTGTAGCAGAGGTTCTTTTTACCCTCATGAACATCAAAATTATTAAATAATTTCATCATCAACGATACATTGTTCTTAATCAGGGATTTGGGATTTAAATTACCTAAATGATCTATTACTCCCATCATCGTATGATATGATTCACAATGCCTAATCTTCTTTATTTCCTTATTAATACATTTCCCTATGAAAATTTGACGATTCTCTCAATATATTTGCCTCTTCGTCTTTATATCCTTTGCTTCTTGAGGAAACTTGATGGCTCATTCCTGCAAATTTAACTGCGTTGAAGGCAGAAATAGTATGCCGGCATATTTTTCCCTGGAGGCATATTTTCTCTGCCTGAATAGGATGATGTAGATCATACCCAACTAAATATCAAGGCTGATAAGGTTGAAGACCCACGCTTGCAGCTGATTTTCCAAGTACTTTTTTCATCTCATATGATCTATCCACAGCAATGTTGTAAGGGAATAATAGGTCCTGCATAGCCATTATACAAAGTTAGATGCTTGATGGAGATAAAAAAAAGTAATTTAAAGAAACTTTCTGATGCAGAGATATATAGTTTCTTTGATAACGAAGTTACATGGTAAATAGAGCAAACAAAGACAATGAACTGGAAATGACACAATTCATACTTGCAATTGGAAAGAAATCATCCCAATATTGGATAGAGCAAGTAAGCAAGAAAACCAACATAATGGAACATCACAGGGATCTTACAATTTGCAAAAAGAAAAAAAACTTTGATCTGAAAAATTACATCAACACCTGTTGTTGGTGTACACTGCTAGGAAGAAAAGTGTAGTTATGGGCAAGCTTAATCTTCTGCTGAATGAAAGATGGATCTGACAGTTAGATGCTTCGCCGCCCTGTCTTCTTTGACAACGTGTTTCTTGACAGCCCTGAGAAGGTGGCGGTACACCTTAGCTACTTGCAAAGCTTCAGCACTCATTTTCAACCTTTATCTCAAGCTTTTTCCCCCTATTTCTCCATCCTGCCTCAGGAATAATTGAATGTTTACTGTATGGTCAGAAGCAAATCTTGCAAACTCAATGACAAAAACATATATTTGAAACTTATTCACAAGGGAAGGAGGCAAAAATTGAACAAAGCTAGTAGATTTAACAAAGTATAAATTCAGCAAGAACATTGCTTAAAGGTCTACTTAAGGTTATAAAAAAAAAAATCACAAAAGTAGCAGAACCTTTAAGCTGTTTACAATATAACACACAAGCTATAGAAGCAACAGGCAAGGCAAATAAAGTTTATTAGATTTTTATAAATTCTATAAATTCGAAATAATGATGGCAGTGATGGTAGTAGAGATGATGGTGGTAGGGATGATAATTGCATTAATGGTGGTGGTGGGGAGAGTGGTGGTAATGAATTAATGGCCATGTCAAGTGGTGGCAGCGGCGAGGCAGTGGTGGTGATACTCATGACAAGATGATGGTAGTAGGGGTGGTAACTCTATTCTTGAGAATAAAAGTAATATATTTATCAAAATTTCTGGGGAGAAGCAAAGATTCTTCACGAAAAAAAAAGGTCTAAAATCTTTTTCTTTTTTTTATAATCGAAAGTAAATGAACTTCATTCAAAACAGATAAACATCTTACAATCAACCATAATTACTAGAAATTTATAGTGCAACTATGTGGCCTCGTTAAAACCTTGACTTAAAAAATCCCCAAACGAGGAAAATCCAGTCAAGGAAAAAGAGTACCACTGCACACAACAAAACTAAAACACCACCTAACAATCTTCCCTATCAAAATCTATCTAAATCAACCACAATTTGTATTTCCTTTAAAATCAATGAGTTTTTTTTAAAGAGTAATGCTACACTTACCACATTTTTATCTCACATTTCTATATTACATGATGTGACATGTCCATATCATATGCCACATCAATTAAATGAATGAAGTGTATTTTAATAAATAAAATTAGGAAAACAAAAACTATTATTTTACATGATGTAGTATGTACACATCAGCTGCCACATCATGTGGTATGAAATTGTGGTATTAAAATGTGGTAAGACTAGCATTATTCTTTAATGCACTCAAATTTTAATGGAGTATTTTAAGGTCATAATTGAATACACCAAAGTCTGGATTAAATACACCTAGAATGGGATCCCGAGCTTCTATATTTAGCATATGTATATTTACACGCATTTAAAAAAATTTTAACCTTTAAATTAATTTAATGAATTTTAACAAGTCCACATCAACATAATTGTATTAAACCTAACCTTTTAAACCTTATTATATTTATCCAAAAATTCTGAAATATAAAATATAAAAAACAAAAACATATCCCAGCAAGTAGCAACCATCTTCCCCTAACTTCCCCAACCCAACCTCTTACCCCCACCTCACTACCAGCCATAGCCGCCCCTCACTCTCTTTTCCTCACACACACACACACCCCTTTTTTTACTAGGTTCCATGGTTGGCAGCCACATATAAGATTTTTCATATGCAGTATTTATGGCCAGCTAATTTTCATTTATGAATTTGCATATTTAATTGCAGTACTTTGTTAAAAAGATCCGGATTTCATAAAATCTCTTCCTAGGCCTTGTTGAGAGTCTGTCATCCCAAATCAAGAGAGAGATAGGGGCAGCCATGGCTATGGCCTGTGGGGTTAGGCCGTTGCTGTTTGCTGGGGTATTTTATTTTATTTTATTTTAATTTCTGTTGTAAAATGAACGGAATTATGCGAGAAGAATATTGAGTTGCACATAAAGTAGATGAGACACGCATTTAACGAGGTTCAGCTATGCCTACGTCCTCAGAGAGCAGCATCAGTGACTTTTCCATTATGCAAAATAATAGGGCTACAACTTTAGTGTTTACAATATACGTGGCTCACTGATTTTTCTCTCTTGGAGAATTTCTTTCTACTCTCTTTTTCTCTCCACTCACTCACTCTCTTTTCCTTCTCTTCTTCCCTTCCTCTCTTCTTGACTCTTTTTCTTTTCTCAAGTGGAGGTGTACATGCAAAGGCACAATAATGTCTTATTCATAGGCTAAGGAGATAATGCTCGTGAATGTACATGTGATAAGCTTCCAAACAACTTTGCTTAATTTCTTCGTGGGCCCCATAAAGGTGGTCTCCACTAATAACTTTACAACAATTTTCAGAGTTATTGAATAGATAATAAGGTGCAAATGGTTATTTTTGGTTTAATACAATTATGATGATGTGAATTTATTAAAATTAATTAGATTAATTTAATGGTTAATATTTTTTTAAATGAGTGTAAATGCACATATGCTAAATACAGAAGCTCGAATCCTCCTTATAAACTTTTATAAAATTGTGATTGAATACACCTAGGCTTTTCAGTAACGTTTTCTTAGAATATTTTCAGAAAATGAAAACAAGAAAACGAATTTTCATTTTCAGGAAATAAAAATGTGTCTGGTAGATTAATTAGAAAACTTCTTCAGAAAACAAAAACAATAAAAACGTGTCTGGAAGTACAATTTGAAATAAAAATATGTGAGTTATTTTTATGAAACGTTTCCCATGAGAATGAAAACAACTTTTTTCCATATTCTACAAGTATACATGAACTTGTTTTCATTTTATGAAAACATTCTCAGTATTTTCTGTTTTTAGGCCACCGAACGTGTTTTTGTCTAATTTTTTGTTTTTTGAAAATGAAAACAACCCCTTAAAACGTTGCCGAATGAGACTTCTTTAAAATCTCAATTGAATACACTAAGATTTCTTTTTTCCCAAATGAAAAAACAATAGATAACCCATGTTGTATTACCCGTTTTATTCAACCCACCCGACTGGGCCGGGCAAACGGGTACGGGCAGAGACTGCTATATGCCACCCGGATTTGTTTTGTGTTTTTCAGTTTTGAGTTCACCAAAGTATCTTTGTTTACTTTGAACAGAAACTGAAACCATGTCGCGGGAGAGACCCAAAAGAGGCACACTACCTCCGGCTCAAGAGGTACGCAAGCTGGAAATCGTGTTTTCGACACTCAGTTTTGTTCTGGAAATACAGAAAAAGATTGAATCTTTTTTTCACGTTTATTCGAAATTCGAAAACCTTTTGATTCAACAAATTATGATGGGTTTTTTTATTATTCCTGTGCTTAAAATTAGCCGAATTTCTCAGATTCGAGATTCTGATTCATCCTTTTCCCTACTCTTTAGAAAACTGTGACTGATATGATCACCACTGTTTTATTTTGTTTGATTCGGAATATGTTCAGTGTTATGCATATCTGCATGTTATATAGTCTATAGAGCTGCGTTTGGCTTCTGGGAAAAAGGAGATGCTTGATATCTTGTGTTTCTGTTCTAAAAGATTTGATTTTTATTGTTCATAAAGGTCTCTGCTTTAGATTTCCTATATTTGAGACTAAGATGATACGATCAATCTCATATACATATGTGGGTAAATTCGATGTTAGTTTGAATATAACAAGTCACACGAAAAGAGTTAATTGCACAGCTGCAGTAGAGTTTTCACCTGTCATGGGTTTCATTCTGTCAGTCACAGTTGGTTCAGTTGGATTTTGTTTTGGTTCAGATAGTTCCAGTGGATAATGAATGATGATTTCCAATTGTCTCTTTTTTTCTAAATGCAGAATATTGAGAAATTAGAGAAAGTTGTAGAGGAAGGTAATTACTATGGAGCTCAGCAAATGTACAAATCTATTAGTGCAAGGTACTGAATTGTCAGCTTGGCTGTTGAGAAACAAACTTTCTTTCTTTGTATTGAGTATGCACGTCGATGAAATATTCTTTCTTTATTGCAGATATGTATCTGCTCAGAGGTATTCTGAGGCTTTGGATCTCCTTCAGTCTGGTGCATGCAACCAACTGAAACATGGGCAGGTCGTACTTTCATGGTTCTGCTTTACACATCAATACTTATCTTACCTTTAGTTGAGATACAACTTTGCATGATTGGACATAGGCTAGGGCCTGGGATATGTTAATCTTACATTTTCTTATAATTAATTAATGCACCAAGGGTGACACATGTACATGCATATATCATGACATTTCTTTATCAAATCTGTAATACTGATGCTGTATATATGAAAACAAAATTCAGGTTACTTGTGGGGCAGAGTTAGCTGCTTTGTTTGTGGATACACTTGTCAAAGGAAGATTCCCTTATGATGATGAAATCCTTGGTCAGTTGTTACCTTATGATGTAGATTTGAATTCTCGATTCATTCTCTGCCAGTTTGTTCTTACCCTCTGAAGTGATTTTTGAATGCTTTTTAACTTTCTCTTGGTTGGTTTGGGTCAATTGGTTCTTCTAGTAGGTGCTATTCGTATCAGTGTTATGATAATATAAATTTTTATATGATTCACATGTTTTCATGGCCATTTTTGGTATTTGGTTTTTTTTTTTTTTTTTCCTAAATATTATGATGCTTCTATTTTGTTGTGATTATGACAAAATTATTTTGTTAGCCCGTGTCAGGAAAATTTATAAAGAATTTCCTCGGATACCTGTGCCACAACAGTTGGGGGATTTAGATGACATGCAACAACTTTCTGAAACCCTTGGGGCAGCAAAAACATGTGTTGAGGGCTGCTCATCATTCCTAAAAGCTGCTCTTAAGTGAGTTTTTGTTTGCTTTTTTACCTTTTCCTGATTTTGGAGATATTTCATGGCATGCTTATGTTTTATTTGGTCTGTTTATGTGATTGTTAAGTCATTCATTCTCTCTTAAGATATCCATGTTTTTTTTTTTTTTTTTTTTCACTCTGATCCATGTCCTCTAATGGTATTCCTTTGAGCTGGGTAATTCTGTAGTTTGGGGTGACCCTGTTGTAGGAGTGCTATGGTTTGGCTTAGGAGTGGTGAGGGGATCTCTTTGAAACTTTCATTTCTTTTGGTGGAGTATGAAAGAAATAGCATCTAGTTATTAAAGGTTGGTCTAGTGGGGAACCTGCAGTGGCACCTGTGATTTTGTGAGATTGGTCCAGGATTTGATGTAGAATCAGTGGGTGTCCTATACAATAGGTGATTTTTGGTAATGATGAGGTGGCTTGGATGGCTATTGTCCAGAATGAAGTTCAGAATGAGGCTTTTACTTATATTCAAGGACGATGCATACATCTTTGCATCTTTTAATGTCCAAAATATTTCGCCCCCTCTATTTGAAGAAGTGTTTTCATCGTCAAATGTGTTCTGCCTTGAATGAAGATGAAAAAATACTTTCTTTTTTTTTTGGGGCATATGACGTGGTGTCTTTTGTTGAGCACACACATGCACACAATGTATTACATGTGTGATTTACTTATATCAGATCCCACAGTGTCATTAACCAATGCAAGTGCATTCCTGGTTCTCTCTTTTCAGGTGGTCTGTGGAGTTTGGCTCACCCAGGGTTGGGGCTCCAGAAATACATGTTATGTTAGCGAACTACATATATTTTGAATCTCCTGAGGTGGTAGGTAGTATCTTGATACATATGTGACCATTGTTTTTATCTCACAAGTGCATACATCTCAGCATTGTCTTCATGTATAGATTTTGGGAGTTAAAACATGAAAATCCACTTTTCACAAATAACTTCTTATTAATTGCTAGTAAACTCAGATGGAATATATGACCAGCTGGATCATTATTTAAAATGTTTTGGACATGTTGGTATCATTTTGATTTCCATAGGTCCTTCATGCTGTTCAAATTATTGTTGTCTTCATTTGTGCTAATTTACTTTAATTTGAAACCTGGAACCAAGACGTCCATATTTTCCCATGAGTACTTTGTCTCTTATCATGAGTGCCAAGTGAACGCCATTATCTTGTTTGACTGCTTTGCAGGACATGGTTAGGGTGTCACATCATTTCGTCAGAGGAAACAACCCAAAAGAGTTTGCTTCAACCTTAGTAAATTTTATGGGAAAGGTTAGCCTTCTTCCCCCTTAACTCTCAATATTCATTTTTAAGAATTCAGTAAATAGATATGTTATGAGGCCTACAGAATTATAAGTAGTATTACAGGATGTATGTATGGTTACTAGGTTCTGTGTCTATGTTCTACGAATATTATTTGTTCAAAAGATTACTTTAGTAGTAGCAGTAGGTTTGTATTTGGTATGTTTTTTTCTTTTTCCTTCCTGTTATTAGGTTCTGTTTTCTATGAATATTACTTCTTCAAAGGTTCACTGAGTAGCAGGTTTCAATTTGGTAGGTTTTTTGTTGCTATTATGTTGGATAATGAATATGACATTTACATTTTTTATATATTTCATTTTGTAATGTGAATACTTTTGGGAATGTCTTCTTTCTTCCAAATTTGATGTTGCTTGAAAATCACAAGTGTAATCAATGTTCAAACACAATATATTTTCTTCACTATAGCACAACTTAGTTATTGGATTGTTGCACTTAATCCTGTCTGCATCAGTCTTGCCATATTCGTACCTTTTTTATGGAAAGTTTTTATGGAGTTCATACTTCTTGATCATGCAGTGTTATCCAGGGGAAGATGATTTGGCCATTGCACGAGCGATTTTAATGTAAGGACGCTACTCCACTATCATTGAACACCCATTACTGTTTGATGGTAATATGAGTCCATTTGAACCTAACTTCCTAACGTGCACTTCAAAATTGGGAGATCCTTGATAAATATAAGCATTCAACTGTCATTTCTTTATGTCTATATACTTTTATTTTCTAGAGATTGAACAATATCCATTAGTCTTCCAGCTAATGATGTTTCCCTATATTCCTAATTTTGTAACCTGTTTATTGTAGGTATTTGTCTTTAGGTAACCTGAGAGATGCCAATAATCTCATGGATGAGATAAAGAAACAAGTGGAATCTAAGCAGCTCGACTTTCCCCAATCGGATTTGATCCAGTTCATCAATTTTCTTTTGCAAACGTATGTTGTGTTCAATTTCCCTTTTATCAGTAACAATCTTATATCTCTTCTTTAGAGAAAATGATGCTAGCTAGAGGAAGTTGCCTTTCATGCCACTCCTAATGGATATTGGATTATGGTAAAAGAAAATGAAACATATTGTTCCTTGGCTTATATTTCCCTCTATGAAAACCTAAAATCTAAGATCTGTAAGTGGGATTTTCTGTGACTTGGGAATTTTAAATGCTAAAGGTTAAATTAATTATTGCTACTGGAAACATGCAATTTATGTATGCCTACACTCTTCATCCATCAACAAAACACTGGTCGAAATCCTGAGAGGCCATTAAGATTTAATGAGATTATGAAATCAGAAAGAACTCAGATTATTGATCTGTATGGTATGAGGTATACAGATTGCTGAATTTTTCTCATTGCAGGTTGTTAAGGGATGCTCTTCCTCTTTTCAATATGTTGAGAGCTAAGTACAAATCAAGCTTAGACAGAGAACCTACATTTCATGAGGTGTGCAATTTTTCTGCATGGCTGACCATTTGACAACTTTTTCTCAATTTATGTTAACTGTGTATCTGCCCTATGTCATGTCTGCTAGTGTATGTTCCCACCAGCCTTCAGCTATTTTCTGTCCTCCTTCTTTACCCTAACATAAAAATTATGGTTTAGTTGCTAGATGAAATTGCAGAGAAGTTTTATGGAGTGCGGCGCCGAAATCCTCTGCAAGGGATGGGGATGTTTGGGGAGATCTTCAAGGTAGAATTGAACTCTTGTGAATGGTTAACTCTAATTTGTTATGACAGCTTAGAAAATTATGAAGGATGGAGACTAAAATCCGAAAAATAATAAAGAAATTACTCTGCAAAAGACTTTGATGCATGAAGAAAATAAATAATCCTTGAAATAATTGAGCAGCGGTCTTATTTGGAGTGTCAATCCTTGTTATGCAGATGATGGGAGGTGAATAGTGATGTTTTGGAACTTCAAGTTTTCATTTCCTTGCCGGATCCTTCAGTACTACCGTTATTGTGCCCGTTGAAAGGGAGTATTTATATATTTTGATTCCGTAGAAGCATTTTTTAATGAAGTGTTTGTTAATGATGTAAGATTTATGTTGTGTTCACCTAGGGAGATACAGATTCAGATTCTTGTGTTTGTACCATTAATACAAATGAATTATTATTATTGTTCATTAAAACTTTCCAAATTGTATGACTTCTTGTCTTTCGAGGTCATGTTCCTCGTGAATACTGAAATTTGTGCTAGAATGGGTCAAGAATTTCTAGTGAGTATATTTATTTAAAGATACACAATATCTGTCTGAAACAAGTTCAGAATGTTGAAATCAGAAACAGAGAATTACAGTTGCTCATCGATGAAGAACTCCACTCCATTTGCCTTCACAAAGTCATGTGATGTGTGATCAACCACCTACAACAAAAAATGGCCGTGCCATGTCCAATTCCATTCAAATCCGAAAAACATGTTATAAATTCAGTAACATTTAATTGAAACAGAGAAAGACTTAAGCTCACATTGGTGTTGCTGAGCTCCAGATTGAAAAAATCCATAGTGTCTGCCCTGAACAAAGGTCCCGCATGCCATGTCCCATGGTTAAGCTTCAGAAACTTAGGACCTGTAATCTTGAAAACACGAACATTCGCCACCGCCGGAGGCACATAGAAATGGCCGGTGGCACAGCGAGACTGCACCACATTCTTGCCTTCACGATCCTTGCTCTCAAGTGTCTGTTTGTCTACAATGGTGGGCTTAGCCACTCCCAGATACCAAACATGGCCACCAACCGACCCGAGGCATTGAGTCACGCTCGCATGGTGTGTGATTTTGGAAAACTTGAGCGGCCTATCTTCAAGATGCATAATGTAGAACCTGTTCACATGATTCAAAGTTGAAACATGTCACTAACCAAACGCTAATTTGTTTTGCTAGACAGTTCGACACATCATGTTATATTGTCAGGCTGTGATCTATATCGTAAATTAGATGCCAGATATCTTGCAACTGCTCAAATAACCAAACCTACCATCAGAAAGATTCTCCAACCACAACCCAAATCAATATCTATCTGTTTGATCAAAACCCAATTGACATGAACACAATATATGACCTTCAAGCATGAAAACTCAGGTGCCCAGTTGTTATGTTTTTTTATATATATAATCGATAGTCTAAATTAATCTAATTTACGAGGAGCGAGATTCGAACTTGCTTTGTTTATTTTTTACCTTGGAACTCCATGGCTGAGGTCCAACTGAGCATCACGAGCCCCAAACTCCTCACCATCTGGAGAGGCCTCCACCACCTGACCGTACTCTTCAAAGCTCTCCACTGTTGCTTCGATGGGCTTCAGCTTCACCCACTTTGACTCCTCAGAGATTGCCATTCTCTCCTCTCTCTCTTTTTTTTTTTTTCCTTTTTTCTTTTAAATCCACAAATAGAATAGAAATTCTATTATTATATGAAGGATAAGAAAAAGGAAATAACGGTTTGACCAAAAAAAGAAAAGGAGGAAATAAGAACGGTTCTTGCAAAATGCTGTCGTTTCAATGAACTTAAGCTAAACGCAGCGTTTTGAGTTCCCCTGACTCTGTCCAAAACCGCAACCCTCCCTTCTTCTTCTTCAACCTCGTGAGACTCTGCAACACACTCTCTGACGCGCCTCCATGACCAACCCAACTCAAGCTTTAACCCAACCCCAACTGCTCCAAACCATAACCAGCCTCTTAACCGCCGCCAAAACCCCACAACTCCAACCCCTTAAACCCTACATTCCCTACCTCACGCAGCCCCTCCTCCTCTCCATCCTCCGCTCCAAAGCCCTAGCAAACAAGCCCAGCGCCCTCCTATCCTTCTTTCAATGGGCCCAGGCCCACAATCCGTCCTTAACCCAAACGCCTCACCCCCTCCTCGCCCTCCTCCACCCTCTCCTCTGCCACCACAAGTACCCCGACGCCAAAACCCTGCTCGTCCAATTCATCACCGCCGATCGCCAAAACGAGCTCCTCTGGGTTCTTCTGCACCCGGACGACACCGTAGCAAAGCCCTCAAAAGCCCTTCTGGATACTTCCATAGGGGCTTATCTCCATTGTGGAAAGCCCCTCCTTGCAGCCCAGCTGTTCAAGAGAATGAAGCGGCGTCGTTTACGACCCAACTTGCTCACCTGCAATACTCTGCTTTATGCTCTGGTAAGGCACGCTTCGTGTGATTCGATTTCATTGGCTAAAAGTGTGTTTAAGGATGCCATCAAGTTAGGGGTTAGTGTGAATACAAATACGTTTAATATTTTGATATATGGCTACTGTTTGGAGCATAAGTTTAAGGATGCTGTAGAGTTGTTGAGTAGAATGAGCGAGTTTGGATGTTGGCCTGATAATGTGAGCTATAATACCATATTGGACTGGTTGTGTAAAAAGGGGCAGTTGGTTGAGGCGAGGGACTTGTTGTTGGACATGAAGAATCGAGGGTTGTTTCCGAATGGGAACACGTATAACATTTTGGTTTGTGGGTATTGTAAAATGGGTTGGTTGAAGGAGGCAATGCAGATAATTGAACTGATGACACAGAACAATTCGTTGCCGAATATATGGACCTACAATATGTTGATTAAAGCGTTGTGTAAGGAGGGTAGGATTGAGGAGGCTGTTAGGCTTCAGGATGAGATGGGACATTTGAAGTTGATGCCGGATGTTGTCACGTATAACACATTGATTGATGGATATTTTGAGTGGAGGAGCAGTTCAGAGGCACTTACGCTGATTGAGGAGATGCATGAAAAGGGACTGAAACCAAATGTGGTTACTCACAATATAATGATGAAGTGGTTTTGTAAGGAAGGGAAGATGGAGGAAGCAAGTGATACTAGAAGGAAGATGGAGGAAGATGGGTTTGCTCCTAATTGTGTCACCTATAATACTTTGATTAATGGGTATTGCAAGGCAGGGAAAATGGAAGAAGCATTTAAAATGATGGATGAGATGGGTAGGAAAGGTTTGAAGACGAACATTGTTACCCTCAATACTGTTCTTCACACTCTTTGTAATGAGAAGAAGCTTGACGAGGCATTTGAGTTGCTTCATACCACAATGAAGCGGGGTTATATTCTTGATGAGATTAGCTATGGAACTCTGATCATGGGATGCTTTAAGAACGAAAAGGCGGACAAGGCTTTGAAGCTTTGGGATGAGATGAAGGAGAAGCAGGTCATTCCCAGCATTGTCACCTATAACTCTATAATTGGAGGGCTATGCCAGTCTGGGAAAACTGATCAAGCATTAGAGAAGTTGAATGAGCTTATAGAGAGGGGTCTAGTCCCTGATGAGTTTACATACAACTCAATACTTCATGGCTACTGCTGCGAGGGGAATGTTGAGAAAGCATTTCAGTTCCACAACAAAACTGTTGAGAAATCATTCAAGCCAGATGTATTTACATGTAATATTCTTCTTTCTGGGCTATGTAGAGAGGGTATGTTAGAAAAAGCCCTTAAGCTTTTTAACACATGGATTTCGAAAGGGAAAGACATTGATGCAGTTACTTACAACACATTGATATCAAGCCTTTGCAAAGAAGGGAGGTTTGAAGAGGCTTTTGATCTTCTTTCAGATATGGAAGCAAAGAAATTAGCACCTGACCACTATACATATGGTGCCATTCTGGGTGCACTTACTGATATTGGTAGGATTGAGGAAGCGGAAGAGTTTCTTTTGAAATTGATTGAATCCAGAAAATTACTTGATCAGTCCTCAAATTTGGTGCAAAAGGGAGTGACCAGTGAATCTAAAGTTGAATTTGATTCAAGCACAGTAGCTTATTCAGAACAGATCAATGAGTTGTGCTTTCAAGGTAAGTACAAGGATGCAATGCACATTTTGGAAGAATCCATGCAGAAAGGCATCACTTTAAATAAAGATGTTTATATGAATTTGATGAACGGATTGATTAAAGGCAAAGGAGTACATAAAGGCTGTTAAGCCGTAGTGACACCTTGGGCTATTTTCGATAATGGCAGAGTGCCCCAGCCTTCCCTGCATGTTCTAACTGAATTTGACAACAGCTGGACCTGGTACAACCTTTTGTTTTGTTATATTTTCATCTTACACTCTAATCTCTTCTTGTAATGCTAATTTGTGTTTAATGCACAAACAATCTTCCTTGGGTCAGAAGAGTTGGCGTGAAGAAAATAAAAATATTAACAGTATCTAGTTTGCAGATGGTTACAAAAATGAAAGTTCTTAGTATTATTTACAAAAAGTTATTTAATTCTCATTCTGTCTATTGTGAAAAACAAAACAAAAATCTTTTTTGCCACATAACTGAGTGCTGTTCAATGTTTTGCAGTAATGATCGGTAAGGGACTTATTTCGCTAATATTTTCTATGCTGCTTGTATAAGCAACTGGAATAAATGCAATAGTGCTGCTGATCAAAGATAGAGTCAAGTTTAATAGTTTTTGAATGTCGCAGGTGCCTTTACTAAAAGAATATAGTTCAAGTGAAATGAACGAGATGGTTCTTTATCCATGCCATTAAATTTGAGGTTGGGTGGGATTCAAGCAAGAATGGAAACTGATGACAAATGGCAGGCGAAAGTAGGGCTTGTTTTCCAGAAAGGCTTCTCGTATGGCTTTGATGTGAGGAGAAATTGATTCATGAGGTTAGCAATAATCTGCACAATGTAAGAATCAAATTGAGTTTTCTTTCAGATAAGTTCCATATTTGAAAATGCTAGAGGGATGACTCAGATGAGTAAAGGTGGTGAGGTATCAGCCTACAGTTTAGTACAAAAGAAAGTTTTCCCTGAGAACAGATCGTAATGAATAAGAAGTGCTGTATGTCTTATTGTATACTTCTTAGCCTTTCGGATGAGATTTAGTTTTATGCATTGTTCTTGACAATTGGGATAGTCTTAAGGTTGGTTGAACAAGGGACATGTAGTCCTGGGTTTAAAGCATGTGTCAAGTAGACTCCCAGCGTCATAGAGTGATTCTCCTAACTGCCGGACTTCCAACCCCATTCCCCTTCAGAAAGAAGGACAAACCATTTAGAGGCAGAAAGATACATTATTCATCTTATATGCATGTCAGAAATGGCTTAGACAGTACTGGTTTCATTGGTTCAGATGCTTTGCATTAGTGCTGAGCTCCAGAAAAGTGTGACCTCCTCGTTTTCACGACGCTCCCTGCATTTCCTGGTTTGATTGTACTTTTATTGTAAAGTTACATGTCTATTATCAAAGGAAGAGAGCTTACCGATTAAGCAGAAATGGTTGTATGTTCACTTTCTATATAGCATTTTGTAAATCGATAGAAAGTTCATCTTTTCCTAACCTTGATGTACAACACACAGAAAAAATAAATGTTGGAAAGAAAATTATAGCAACTTTGTTCAACTCTAATTTGTATTCCTTGCTAACTCACTTGTTGAAAGCTTTAATTTTGTATTCACACATCAACAGGTAAAAAGTAGGGTTGCTTTTAAAAGAGATGGGGGTGTCAATCTGAATTTTTTTTTTACAATTCAAAAGTAAGAAATGGGATGTCAATCGGATTCTAACTTTTAGGCCTTATAGTTGACTCTTGCATGGAAAAGCAAAAGCTCATTTACCTTTCAGAACGCTAAAGCAAAAGCTCATTTACCTTTTGGAACGACAAAGCAAAACCTCAGTTTATTAGTAGCTTTTGAGTTGATCCATCATCATCCTTTGGCCTACATTTCAGTCTATATGAAAGTATTGAATTGCAACAAATAACTGCGTTTAGGTTTTCATGCCACTATATATGCACCAATCTCCAACCATATATTCGAAATATAAAGCCACTTTTGGTGACTGGTAATTTTTGGTCAGAATGGATCTTGACATCACCTTGTCACTTAAGTTATTGTAAAATATAGGTAATGATTTTTAAGGTGAAAAAGGTCAATCATTGTCAATTCATACAACCATTATCTCCTTTCTCTCTATCTATAAAGGGTCTTCTGTTGTAAGGGGCTTGTAGCTTAAATGGTTAAGAGCATTTACCCTTATACCCGATATCTTAGGTTCAATTCCCCATTCTCTAATATCGCTTGTATCGAAAAATAAATGTTCTGTTTTTTATACTTAGAAGAAATTTTTTTGGGTCATTTGGGTATTTACAATGCCAATAATTAGTACTGTAAAGGCAGACCAATCTTTATTCTTTTTCATTTTTTTAGGCTTTTTTTTATAACGTGTATATATCCTGTTGCAGGTACTCTATTGTCCCATTGAGAAATTAAGGGGACCTGCATGAATTATTACTTGGCTCTCGAAGTTTCAGAAACCCCATCTTAAAAGCTAGAACGCAGCCAGAAGAACCCTCTAGTATGAAACCACCATGAGATAAAAAGATTAAGTTATTCTTAGCTAGCTAAGCTCAAAATATCCACAAGTATGCCCAGTTGGGGTAGGAGAAGTGGCATCCAACGTTTTCCTCCTGGGATTGACGTGTGATTCTGATCCAGTACCAAAGCATTCACATGGGTTTTTTCTTTCTGGTGACTATAGAAACAAATAAAGCTGCTGGTGTTCCACAATTCAACCACATTTTCTGAGCAATGTGCTAGCAGGCACCATGATTCAGTGCATGCATGATGCATGACATTGCACATATGATTGGGAAATTAATACATGTGCAGAAGTAATCTTAATTAGCACAAAATTTGACTAACTAGATTCAACTACATTCATGCACATTACTCTAAATTAAGCAGTATTTGAGTATGAGAGTAGGGTTTGTGTTCTAACAAAGTAGAATGATAGAGACAGTCGCACATCTCTGATGTCGTAGGTAATTATCAATCGTTCATGATTGTGGTGCTAGGTGGGTGTTAATTAGGGCAGTAGCTCACACGTGTAAGATGAATTCTAATCATTAATGCATTGCATACAATGAATGTTAGAAACAATCTCACATTCGTGCTAAGAATGCGACCAATCGTTAATGCATGTGAATCTCACAAATAAGAGATTCAATAAGTTATAGACTACCGAAAAAATAATGAAAATTAATGAAGGATCAGATCATATCATATGTATCCCATCAGTGGTTGCTCACGTGTTACATCCATCTCCTTTCCAAAAGAAAGGTCGATGATGATCTGAATTCGTAATTGCATGATCAGAATTAATAAATTAGGAATTAAGAAAGCGTGTGAGAGTAATGAGGAAACCCCACACATCTATTAACAGACGACACAACAAAGTCCAACTAAGCATAGCAAAGCAAGCAACCACGCGTGGACCTTTGTTCGATTGCTTGCCAATAAATATGGACGACAGTCTGCAAAGTCCCCCCTACATCTAATCCAATCTAGCTGCTTTGCATGAAAAATAAATAAATAATAGGAGCACAGAATATTCTTGTCTCTGGGATTGGGGTCCAAATCACTCAGCTGGCTTTGATTAAGTTGTGCTAATTTTTCGGGAACATCATTATTAATGAAGATTATTGAAGCAAAGCATATCTAACCAAAAAAAAGAATAATAAAAAAGTAATAAAGCATATATGCGTAATTTTTTTTTTTTTTTAAAGTTCTTAAGAGGAAGGCCATGCAACTAATTATTCTAGACATAAATCTAACTATTTTTTTCCTATACATTGCAATTTATGCCACATACACGGTTTTGTGAATGAATGATACATTTTTTACTTCGTCATAATAACAATTTTTAAGAGCATTTACAATCAAGCACCTAAATATAGGCGTTACTGGGCCCAATGTTGTTTTTCTGTTTTCCGCATATAAGCTTAGTTTTACAAGCCAAATTAGAGTAAATCAAATATTAGCCCACCACTTTAGCTAGAAATAAACCCATCAATGCAACCAATCTCTACACTTTCCTCTTTTCTTTCACCCTTTATTTTTTTTCTATGTTTCTCCTTTTCTCTCTTAATTTTTCTTCATCTCCTCTCCCCCTCGTGGGTATTGAGGTTTTACGATCAAGCCAAGATGAGTGATGGCGAGGTAGATCTGCTGCCATGACCAAAAACAAATTTAGCCCATCCTTACAAAAATTCCTAGTTTTGCCATTGTCTGCAATCATATTCCCTAATTTTCAGTTAAAATTTAGTTTAAAGCACTAGAAAACTATTTTAGCAGCTCTCTATCAAACTCCAAGCATACTCTCTAATTTAAAGAGTCATAAATACTTTTAATATTTTTTAAATTCAATTTTGAATAAAGTAACAAAAATAATTAATTTTAAGAGCCAAGCCATTCT